>NC_044396.1:909090-1212121 GCF_006542625.1 Nomascus leucogenys
TCAGTGGGTGAAGACAGTCCAGATACAATTCCAAAAGTACTGTACACTTTTGTGTCACACTGCTTTGAATATAATAGCTTTTTTTTAGGGCAGTTTCATCTCACTGGCCATTATTCTGCTGTGATTTAGTGACAGAAATATTGGACTGGAGCCAGCTGCCCTGGCTGTTCCAGTCTAGTCCTGTCTCTGTTACCTAGTGATGTGACCTGGGGCAAGTTTCTTGACCTCTCTGACATTCAGTTGTCCTTTCAAGGAAGGATTAGCATCCTTGGAAGAATTAGCCACCTCTGCCCAAATCACAAGATGGGTTGTAAATCTCCTGCTACCGGGTAAATACTTGGATTAGTTTGAATCTTTTGACTTTGGTTCATAATGGCTTTAGCATGAAAAGGGAATACAGTGACTTAATAATAAACAGTTTAGGGGTGAGGTCGGTTTCCTGCATGGCTATATACAGATGCTGAATGATGCTGTCGGGGAAGCCTGTGCCTTCCTTTGGATAAAGGCCTTTCTGGGTCAGTCCCTCCCAAGAGGTGGCAAAATGACCACCAGTAGATCCAGCTTTATACCCTACCAGTAGTTTGGCACATCCATGAGGGGAGGGAATCTATTATTTCCTAATAGATTCAGCAAAAGTTCCAAGACTGACTTCCACTGGCCAAGCGAATGCTGTACACCTACCCTGGGAGCCAGAAGGTGGAGTCACCTCTGCCCAAACTACAGTTAGAGGAATGCGGAGAGTAGGTTCCCCAAAAAGAAGAGATGACTTCTATAACCAAACCAAATAAATACTTGTCAAATGAATCATACTATGTGAAAGATACTTTGTATACTATAAAGCTTGAGGCTGGTATTCATAGTACTCTTTATATGTTAACTATTTGTAAAGTCGAAGAAATATATTGGTAAGGAAGTAGTTCATCATGTGCTTTTAAATCCTCAGGTCTGCTTGGTCCAGCTAAGAGGGAAGCCTGGCTGCAGTTGAGGGCCGAAATTGAAGCCCTGACAGACTCCTGGTTGACACTGGCCCTGAAAGCACTCTCGCTCATTCACTCCCGGTGAGGCTCTCTGCGGGGTCTTTGCCAGGAAATGGGCAATGCTCGTGCCTGTTCATTTTGGAGATTTATTTTTCAACAGTCTTTTTTTTCTTTTTGTTCTCATAGGACAAACTGTGTGAATATTTTAGTAACAACTACTCAGCTCATCCCAGCATTGGCGAAAGTCCTGCTGTATGGATTAGGAATTGTATTTCCAATAGAAAATATTTACAGTGCAACTAAAATAGGTGAGCTGCTTTTCTTTTCTTTATAACAATCAGCTCTTTTCCTTCAGGACAATAAAAATGAAAGGCAATAAATGAAACTTTTTTTCCAGAATGCTACATAGGTAAAAATATATATATAAGAATAATTTAACCCATTTGCAAAACTGGATTTAGACGTAAGAGAAACAGAAAGCATAATACAGTAGCTGAAGTCCTAAAATTGTACTTGACTGGCTAACGTTAAGACCGGGGCATTTTAGGTAGAGTAACAGCATCGATTCTGGATTATTATCATATTTTTATCCTTTTAGGCAACATTAACAAAAATATCTGATTTTCTAAGCTAAAACAAACAGCAAGATAAAATTACACAAAGTAGAAATGAAACAACTCTAATAACAGATTTCTTTATTACTAGAAATATTTGTTTTGTTTTTCATTCAATATGTATAATCAATTGAGTTTCCATTTTTGTTGTGGAGATTTAAAAGCTTCTTGCATGAAAGAAACATAGGTGGGAGGAAAAGACTTATGAAATTTAGTTAGAATATAAATCAAGGCAGAATCAACATAGGGATAAAAAAAGACATGGCTCCTGTTCTCAGGGGAAGCAGACAGTTACATGACAATCCAATATGATACAAGAGTATGCAAATGAGCATGTTTTAGTTGTCTACTAGATGTCCTGAACTGTACTAAGCATTTTACATTTAAAGTCAATCTTTATAATCTTTCCATTTTATAAATGAGGAAACTAAAGTCCAGAGACTTAAGTAAATTGTTGCGGTCAATAGCTCACAAACCCAAGTCTCAAGCCTCATGTTTCTGTGATTCCAAGGTCTAGACTCCTTGCTGTATCCTGCAGGGTCCCACTGCTAAGTGCTTGAATGTGCACATGACTGAGGAAGCATTCACTGCCACCCAGGAAGAGGCAGAGGCCAAGTGTCTGTGAAAGCTAAAGGGAAGAAGTGACATTTGAGCTGGGTATAGAAGAGCAAGTGAGAGTTCAACAGGTAGATGGGCTAGTGAGAACAATGCAAATGGACAGAGAAATTAAAATATGTTCCCTGCTGAGGGATTTGTGAGTGGCCCTGCTAGTGTGCAGTGCTCATTAGAAGCCAAAGCTGAAAAGGTATACTCGGGTCTAGGCATGAATGGCCTTGTATATCACCCCCTAAGGAGATGAATGTTATTTTAGTCCAGGGGAAGGGGTATGAGCATTCTAGCAGGTGGCAAGAAGGCTGTCTTTGGCTGCTCAACTCCATATAATAAAAAGGGGCCAAAATGGAATCCCTGTAGGCCCAACTTCCATTTGCCTGCACTTTTACACTTCCTGTGCTTCTCCTTCAAAGCATTTACTAAATGATTACTAAAAAATTACTTTTATAATTATTGGTTCATACTATGACTTCCCCGTCATACTGTAATAATCTGGAGGACTAGGTTTGTCTCTCTTGCTCATCATAGTAGCTGTAACACCCAGCACACAGTAGGTACTCAATAAAAGTAGACATGAATTTATTGAATGAATGGCTCAATAAATGACCATTTATTTCGAAGAAGGCTAACACAAGACTTCTTTTAGGCACCTGGGTCAATAGTGGCACAATTAACTGATGGGGAAATCAGGTTTGATTTTTATCAGTGTTGAGTTGGAAGAGACCCAATGGGGTCTCTTCAATCAGTGGCAGAAAGACACACTCAGCAAGGTGCTGATGGGATTCATCCAGGCTAACCTTTCAAGTTAGAAATACATATCTGGAGTTTGAGAATGACTGATGCTTCCCAAGAAGGGCCAAGAACAAATCGTTGGAAAATATCAAAAAGCAAGAAATATATCAAATAGAGTGAAATTCCTAGTAGCCCATTATAATCAGAACTTTTATGTGCTTTCATGTCCCATAAAAATAGCAAACAGTTTAAGTCACATGTTAATTCTATTTTCATCTATATCAATTAAGAGGAATTATAATTATATAGTGTTGTAATCAGGGATTGTGGAAAAGGTTTACCAGCACATGAAGGTTGGAACAAATGCCAAAGCAGCCCACAGTACAGAAGCGGGTAGAGCTTAGGTTCTCAGAAAGAAAGCAGGAGTAGTGTATTACGTAGCATGTGCATTGAAGTTTAACCCCAAATAATCTGAAAATGATAATATAATAGGAAATTACAATCCAGTAAGCGTTGTTTTTTTAATGGGCATTTTGTTTAAAATATTAAGCTTTAATTCTTTTTCAATACAGAATAAAAAATTTGTGGTGGTGGAAGTAGGATTTCACCATCAAATAAGATATATGTGGGGAATCAATGCAGAAAACCCAGCAATTTTTTTTTCTTTTGACATGGAGTCTTGTTCTGTCACCTAGGCTGGAGTGCAGTGGCATGATCTCAGCCTGTGCCTCCTGGATTCAAGTGATTCTCCTGCCTCAGCCTCCCCAAGTAGCTGGGATTACAGGCACACACCATCATGCCCAGCTAATTTTTGTATTTTTAGTAGAGACGGGGTTTCTCCATGTTAGCCAGGCTGGTCTCAAACTCCTGACCTCAGGTATCTGCCTTGGCCTTCCAAAGTGCTGGGATTACAGGCGTGAACCACTGTGCCCGGCCCCAGTAATTTTTATTGTAGGCAAAATGCTAAAGTCATAGGAGGAGATGACTGGTATCTCAGTTGGCAGAGCTATGATGACCTTTCAGACAAAATGGACTCATCAAAATGAATACTTCATATAAAACTAAAGTTAACTTCTCAAATCTAAGCTTCATTTTCTTAACCTCTATTGTGAAAAATTTCTACATGACCCCAAATTGACAATGAACCAAATAGCAGATAGTATATAGGCAAGGATTTTTTTGTCTACCACAACTTCACCTTTAAATTACATTGAATTTACCTTCCTTTTTCCACAAGAGGGAAACTTTGCAAAAACACATAAGCATTTCCCCGTAAGGAGGGAAAAAAGTTTCATGACGTCGAAGTTTTTGGTTGTGTATTTTTGCAGTGAAAACTACACTTCGTATTTGCTTCTTAAAGTGATTTAATATTTCACAGTTTAGTGGACAACTAAAGAGGCATTTAAATTGCATCCTTTGAATAAGGCTAGCTCTATTTCATTGTGTCAGATGCAAACTAGAGATTTTAGTGCAAAATACAAATATAAAGCAGACATTTGTTTAAGCAAACAAGCAATTTGTTCATGTGTATATCTGATCCTTATTTGAAAGAGGTGCAGGCTTCGCTCAGCCATTCACATTTGAAAACTATAAACTGTCCCATTGTCCATTAAAATGACCCTATTGGCAGTCCAAGACTTGGAACACCAGTTTCTTCTCTGAGAAGAAACAATGCTTGCATTAACTGTGGGAATGTGCTGACAGTGTAGCCACCACAGGAGCCCAAACTAAGTCATGACATGGGAAAGATAATAGACAGATAAGGGTATTCCATTACCTTTATTCCAGCTTTCCTCCAGGAAAGTGCTTCATTGAACATTAGATGCCTGGGTAAGGCAGGTACCATCTTGCTGCACTACCCCAAATTATCTGACATTTATTTGAGAAGGAGTTTTACGAGAGACTACATCAGACTTTCAGGGTCCTTAATTCAACCCGAAAATGAAGGAATAAGCTAATTCCAATGTTTGTGTTTTCTTGCTAGAACAGAAACAAGTCCAGTTATTTTTTATCATTCTCAATAGTCTTTGGATCAGATATTTTCAAAGTTTGACATATGAAAAAAAAAACTCTTTTAAATCAAGTTAAAATATGTTGCCAGAATTGCCTATGTTTGAGTTCAGCTTATATATAAGGGGAAAAAGAAGTCCCACTGCAAAACAGTACTTTCTCCCACTACCCCAGTTGCAATGCTGTGATTGACTAGATTCCATTTTTTAATAAATGAGTCCTTGGGAAGAGAGTATTTAACTATCAATTTCCAAAGGACAGGACACCACACTGCTAATTAATTTACTTTGTAATTTATTGTGCTGTGGCACATACAACCCAAGTGGCATAAAAGCATTCCTCTTAGAGGCACAAGTGGGGCATTCGAATCAGAGCATGAAGAAAGCATTTTATATAAAAAGTTCAAGCACTGTCACATTAGGTTACCCAAACTTCACATGTTCTATCATTTATTTTTGTTCACTAGGAAAAGAAAGCTGTTTTGAGAGAATAATTCAAAGGTTTGGAAGAAAAGTGGTGTATGTTGTTATAGGAGATGGTGTAGAAGAAGAACAAGGAGCGAAAAAGGTGAGCGTTCCTACATGGTGCATCTTGTCTCGTTTGTTTTTCCAGTCTTCAGGATTCTCATAACTGGATCATTTAAACAGGCTCCATTTCTGTGAAACACGTGATGAATATGTGCAGTACTGTAAGCACTGAACAGGGTAAAGTAGAATTCAGTAAATATGGAGTGATCTTTCTGAATAGTAGTGTGCACAAACTCAGGGGCCACCACAAGTGGTGTTCATAGAAGGTAGAGTTTGAGAGCAGAACTGAAGTGTTGTTAGTGGCGTAGCTGTCATCCAGAGCAGAGATAACACATGTGCCAGCAGGACCTTCTCTGTACCCATGGCAGACATGCCAGATGGTTCAGACCTTGTTACCTGAGTCTGGACGCAGCCTAAGAACCTTTCAAACATCCTTCAGAAGCCTCTACCAGTTGGTCAAAGTTGGCCTGGAAGATAAGATAAAACTATCTGCTGCCCCAGAGGACTCGATGTCTTCTTTACATCACGAGGTCCTACCTGTCTCTCTCAGGGCAGGGGGAAGGGAGTGGACCCAACTATAAATCCCTTGACTCTCGCTTTGCCCGTTGCACTTCAGTATATTCTTCTGAATCTCTGCAGGTGTGATTCTATCATTTCTCTGAGCAAAAGCTTTCTCGTTGTGCCTCTCACTGCATTTTTAAAAGCCAAGGACCACCTTCCTTAGCCCGGCACTGAGGGTCTCCACAGTCTGGTTACAGCCTGCCTTTCTAATCTGTCTCCCTCCTGTACCTTACACTGTGGTCGTGTCAGTGCACTCAGCTTTCCTTGACCATTGCCCCACAGCTTTTCCTTCCTGCTGTGTCTCCTTGGAATCTTTTCCCTAATGCCCTTCTGTCATGGTCTTATTCATTTGCAAAATTCAATTCATGTACTACCTTTTCTGTTATGCTTTTAAGAGATCAATTATAGTCATGCTGCCTTATATTTTAACTGAAGGAGCTGCAGTGATAAATAGCTTGGATTCTTGAGCCAGACAGCATGAGTTTGAATTATGACCCTGCCACTTACCCTTCCTGTAACTTTTTGAACAAGTTCTTAACCCTCTGTTCCCCTTTCCTTGTCTATAAATGAGGATAGTAATAGCACTCAGCTCATTGGGCTATTTTGAGGATTAGATTTAGTAAAGATATATAACTCCCATAATATAGATATGTGTAAAGTGTACAACAAAAGGTAGCTGTAGTTATTGTTTATGTGCCTGTTTCAGCAAAGAAATGTGAGCTTCACAGATTCAGGAATCTTACTTTGCTTGGTTTGTTGAGACTGTCTTCAGATTTTTTTTATAACTCCCTGAATATTGTCGTAGTTGTACTCTGTAAGTGTTTCTTGAAGAACAATTAAATATTTTATGGGATTAACTAACAGCATAATTTTCCATTCCCTTCCTTATACACTCACTCATAGGAATCCGTGTATATTTCCATAAATGATACAATATTTCAGCCCTTCTGGAATATTTCAGCATATGCCAGAAATGGCACGTAAGGTCACCAGATTACAGATGCAGCACTGAGCCTAAGTATGATACATGGCCAGCCTTCCTACAGGCTCTGAAGATGGCCTAGTTCACCTTCAGTGCCTCTGAGTTCCACTAAAATCATAATCACTGACCCTAATTTTATAACTAGATAATTTTATGAATTCCCATAGATACAGAATGTATCCCAGTCACAAACTTGTGTGAGTCTGGTTGGTGCTGGTGGAAACCCACACATGACTTCAGGTCTCCTCATGTTCAGTGTGAAGCAGCGTTTGCCATTTAAGCAGTAGTTTTAATCTTCCCACTTCACCGATGACCCACCACTAGTGTCATTGGGTGCCTCTGTTACCTCTCTGGACTGTGTTTATGAAGTAAAACCTTTCCCAGACTAAAAGTCAGAATCCCCAAAACACAATCCTGGAGAGGTGAAGAGAATGTTTTCTGAGATCCAGACTCAAGTCTTCTTTCTAGGAAAGCCTCTGGAATTCCCAAGCCATTCCTATTCAGGACCCTCCTAGTGGCCAGCAGGGCAGGGATGGAACAGATTTGCACCTCTGACCAGTATGGCCCTAGGCCAAGGTGTGAATCCATCTCCAGGCTGGTCCTTCTCCCTCTGGTATCCACCAGAAAGTTTAATATCAAAAATTGCCAAAATGTGGCTTTCTAGCTTGTGGCAGGTAGAGAGGGATGTTTATGAAAGTGATTACTTAAAATGCAGGGAACAAAAGTGAAATCCTTTGGATCTTATCCAAGGTTTCTGTGAGTGAGTCCCTTCCCAAACCTTTCTGATAAGTTCAATTCTTAGAATTGAGAGTATTGATAGGGGTAGAGTATTTGCTGTCTTTGAAGAGCAGTTAAGATTTTTTTTTTCTTTTTCTAATTATACTTCTTTAAGTTCTAGGGTACATGTGCACAACGTGCAGGCTTGATACATAGGTATACATGTGCCATGTTGGTTTGCTGCACCCATCAACTCATCATTACATTAGGCAAATGCTGACACTTCCTGGTAGATTCTAATCCTGGCAGCTTTGACAAACAGGTGCTCAATGCATTTTGCTAGTAGAGCAGACGTGAAAACTTTATGTATTTCTGATGTAACAAAAGGTTTTAGTTAAAGGATTTTAGTTAATTTTTATACTGGAAATAGGCTGAGGTTCGTTTTTAGTTTTTGGTTTTTGTTTTATTTGAGAAAGAGTCTCCATCACCCAGGCTGGAGTGCAGTGGCGCGATCTTGGCTCACTGCAACCTCCACCTCCTAGGTTCAAGTGATTCTCCTGCCTCAGTCCCCTAAGTAGCTGGGATTACAGGCATGCGCCATGATGACTGGCTAATTTTTGTATTTTTTAGTAGAGACGGGGTTTCGCCAGTCAGCCAGACTGGTCTCAAACTCCTGACCTCAAGTTATCCACTCGCCTCTGCCTCCCAAAGTGCAAGGATTACAGGCATGAGCCACCGTGCCCAGCCAGTTTTAGTTAATTTTTATACTGGAAACAGGCTGAGGTTCATAATTTTTAAATCTATAGACAGTTCCTAAATGTTTGCCTCACTGATTTATAGTCTTTAGAGGGTTTCCAATTACTTCCATGTATATTATAAAGTTTTAATACTAATTTAATACACATAGAATGTTGCTGATGGCAGTGGGAACAACCCAATAAAATACTTTAAATTCAAATGCTGGTACAATTCATTTACAACAGTACCAAAGAATAGATTATAAGGTGTACAAAACTATTCTATTACAATTATTTGGAAAATCCTTCTTTGTACAATATCTCATTTTTAAAACTACATATGAAAACTCAAGCTAAAGAAACTAAGAGATTGCTTTCCATGCTGCAGGATTAATAATAATGGTAGTAAGTAACAGAAATTGCTACCAAGCCAGGCTCACACCTGCAATCCCAGCACTTTGAGAGGCCAAGGTGTGTGGATCACTTCAGCTCAGGAGTTTGAGACCAGCTGGGGCAACATGGCAAAACCCTGTCTTTATAAAGGATATAAAAATTTACCCAGGTGTGGTAGTGGGTGCCTGTAGTCCCAGCTACTCAGGAAGCTGAAGTCGGAGGGTAGACTTCACTCGAGCCCGGAAGGTAGACCGCAGTTAGCCGAACTCATGCCACTGCACTCCAGCTGGGACGACAGAATGAGATCCTGTCCCAAAGAAAAAAAAAATGTTACCAATTATAAAGCCCTTATTATATACCAGTCCCTCTTTTAGGCCCTCCCATCCATTTTTCTCATTAAATCCTCATAATCCTATGAAGGAATCCTTAGACCTATTTTACAGATGAGAAAACTGAGGCACTGTAAGGGTGAATAATTCGGCCAAAAATCACACAGCTAGAAAGTAGCTAAATCGGGATTTGAACTCAGTTATTTCCTCTGACTGTGAGATCTAGTGAAAAGTTTCTGCAGCCTGAGAGTGGTGGCTCACACTTGTAATCCCAGCACTTTGGGAGGCTGAGACAGGTGGCTCACTTGAGCCCAGGAGTTTGAGACCAGCCTGGGCAACATGGTGAAACCCGTCTCTACAAAAAGTACAAAAATTAGCCCAGCATAGTGGTGCTGCCTGTGGTCCTAGCTACTCAAGAGGCTGAGGTGTGAGGATCACCTGAGCCTCAGAGGTCAAAGCTACTGTGAGCTGTGATGGCACCACGGCACTCCAGCCTGGGCAACAGAGTGAGAACCTGTTTAAAAAAAAAAAAAAGTTTCTTCAAACTATAAACTACATTTATGTACCGTCAGTATGACTTGACTTACAAAAAAGAATTTACATAGTTTTTCAAAAAATTATTAGAATAAAATGCAATTCTTCTTTCTTTTCGGGAGTTAGCTATAACTATATAAGTGTCTTCTTTCCCCTAATTTTACATTCATGATTAAAATTTTTAAAACGCATAATTCTGATCATGTGCTTTAGCTCCTGGGCAATTTAGTTTATTAAATAAAATTAATAGCAAACCAATGAAGTTCTGCACATTTGAGCACTAAAATGTTTTGCCAAATCAAAACATTTTACATTGCTTCAAAACTGATTTTAACTATTTAGCTTGTCTCTCTTAGTTCCCTGCGTCCTTCGAAATTTAATACGACATGCTCTTCTTTCCCCTGTAGAGATCTGTCATCTCCTTAAATAATGTTCTTTTGCTAGAGATTGTTACTTTTTTAAAATCACAGAAACAAAACCCAGTAAGTAAATCTGCCAGTTGCCTGTTTCGTTAATGGTCAGTTGAAATCTATTCTGTCATCCTTATTCTCTTTGCCAATGTAGTCCAAGGGCTTTCAGCAGTAATTTAATCTAACGCTATAATTTGTATCATAAAAAGTACCTCCTTCAAAGAGAAGAAGTTAGAAATACCTTTGTTTCGTAAAAGAACAACCTCATTTTGAAAGGATCTCTTGCAAGAGTTTGTGTGAGTGCCTCTTTGTTCTTGGAAAGATTGTGGGAAGTCTCTACCTATGGAAGTCTTCCTTTGACGTATGTCTTTTGTTGTCAAAATCTACAAGTTGTTCTTTTTTACCATAAAATTGTTTCCCTAATGCAACATGGCTTGAGAGAAAATGATTAGACCTAAGTATGATTGTTTAAAAAAAAGAATGTAGGAAATAGTCTCCTGTACATTGACATCTAGTTTTCATTTCTAGAGTAGCAAAAGTGACCTTGCTAATAAATTAACTATTTTCAGAGAACTATTTAAAATAAATATCTTGTTAATGGGAAAGGGAGAAAAAATGGCAAGCATCCATTATTCTGCACAATGAGAAAGGCTTCATTAAATACGTTCATTGTATATGTGCATTCTAAAACTTGCTGAAATCCAAGATGAAGCTGAGAACCTGATTAATGATGCCCAATTTCAAGCTTATTTAGGAGAAAAATACAAGCCACTTTTATAAAATAACATTTGTAAAGCAATTTTTTGTCTTTAGTTTAAGTGGGACATCAAGGTTATAAACACTGAGTACGGTGAATGTGATTTTTGTAAAGTGATAAATTCATTTATAGTTAATCACTTACTGTATGCCAGGTTTTGAACTGGATTTCATCGTCATCCTTAAAGAGCATACTTATGTCTAGAGGGCAAGCAGATATACAAATAAAAGAGCAATGTTGCACAATAAGTTTCGTAATAAGTTCTCCCTTGATACCTTTATTTACAATTTGAAAAGTATTTGTACCTGCATCTGCAAAACTTTCTAAATACGGTACGTGCATATGAAAGCACAAATAAGTATTTTTTTACACAAATGAGAAGTATACACTTTTTTTCATACCTGCTTTTTCACTTAATCCATCCTGGTAGTTATTCTATATCAGTCCATGAAGCTTTGCATCTCTAATGCTTTCAAGTGACTGCATCGGTATTCCATCATGTGGATGTGCTATTTAACCAGTCCCCTGGGGTGAACATTTAGGTGGTTTCCAGTATTTACTACTGCAAACAGTTCTACAGTTCACGCATGTACAAGTGCATCTGTAGGATAAATTCCTAAAACTGCAATACTTAAGTCAGAGGGTATATGCTTTAAAAACTTTGAAACGTTGTAATTAACACATTTTTAATAATTCAGCAAAATTCTATTTACGTATGTGTATCCACATACCCAGCCTTTTATATGGTTGATGTTATATGTAGTCTAAAGGTATAAATGCTAAATATCAGATGAGGAAGGATGGAGGAAGGAGATTTTTAAAGTTGCTCCAGGAGGCAAGAAAAACAGGAAGGATGTGTCATTGTTTTCCATCAGGCAAAATTTTGGTTCTGAAGACACAAAAGCATGTGCTAATTTTAGGCCTTGATACCTACTTCTCTCAATATATGCCTAATCTTGATAAACGAATCACATGCATGTTGCAGTTCCAGCTGTCGTTTCTGTTAAGATTTGTGGGTAGCTCTGTTTTTAGTCCCAGGGCCTCAGCAGCCTGAGAGAATATTTCTGGGTAAGTATCCCATGTGCTACCCACTGAATGTCTGAATACAAGCAGAGGAATTCAGCTATCCCAAACCAGTTGGCCCACTCGGACATGATTTGGGGTTCTTTGATGCCCACCCACCACTGAGTCACATGAACTCTCTCTTCACAATATGTCTTGCATCTATTACACCCACTCCATTTCCACTGTAATTCTACCTAGTTTCTCTGCTACCAGCCAGAAACATCTTTAGTCCATCCTTCCCGACTGCTGCCCTAAATTGCTTAAAATACCCCCACCTATTTGTGGAAGTGTTAGCACTGAGGAAGTGTCAGCCTCTCGCTCCTACCATTTACAAGACAAAAGTCGAAACTCCTTAGTTAGATATTCCAAGTGCTGCTACCTTGACAAACCTCCTTAACATCTCTATGATTTTACACACCAGTCCAGCCCCATCCTCCACAGGCCAATTACTCCTCCTAACTGGGACCCCTATCCACTTCCCCTCCACCTCTCCAACTTCACCCATTCTTCAAATTCAGCTCAAGCTCAGCTTACCCTCTCCAGGTTACCACTGAGCTCTCTTTTCTCTGAATTTATCTTTTTAATTCTTACTCCCTCATTGCCTTACATTGTAATAAAATTGTTTCATCAGTTATATCTTGCCTGCTGGTCAGCTCTTGGCACTGGGGATATATGTCTTGTGTGTATTACATATCTACTGTAGCTACGGTGCTATGCAGGTAACAGACTTTGTTTTGATAATAAAGTCACAGACTGTCTTTGACCTAGAAGCAACCCGGAGTCATTTTCCGTAAACCCTCATGTTATAAAGAAACTAGGGCTTCAGGCAGACTGTGTCATAATTGAAGGTCACATAGCTAATGTCAAAGTTGAGAATATAACCCAGGTCTCCTCATTCTAGCATGTGTTTTTCTTTTTCTCTTTTGCCACCATTTCTCTCCGATTTCATATAAGAAATGTTTGTTCTAGTGGCTAAACATTGATGCAAGAGAAAAAAAAAGTTTACTTTGTATCCAGTTGTCCTGAGAAGCTTTTATAAATGCGTAAAATCTTCACATCAGTACGTACTTAGGGAAAACATTATCATTGTGCAATATTAGTTCTGATTTTAGGACAATCATCTTCGTAAAAACATATAAAAATACTTGTGTGAAGTGGAATGCCTTTTTTCAGAGCAGGTTCAGTCAAATTCTTTTGCATGTCAATTGTCTGAGGTTCCCTGTGTTCCCCACAGGCAAGTTACAACCATTAACAATGCAAATCTGAAAACTATTGGTGCAATCAGAATCCTGCACTGAAGAATGCCATGACTCTCAGAGAAATCGAAAAGGGAACTCCTCTAGACTGTCTTCTTATAGTCATTCAGTTAATATAAAATGTGCATTTCTTAAAGAAGCCCACTATTTTTGTGAGAATGAAACTGCTAACTACAGCGGACATCACTAGCCTGCATGCCATGAAAGAATGCAGAGGATAGAGCTGCTATCCTTGTGGGTGGAGTGTCCCCAGAGTCTACCAGTTTTCTTTCATGTACACCTAAGATTTGCGAAGTTTTCATTGTAGGACCTCTGGCACTTCTGCCCAAATGAGTGGCCCATCCCCACTGCATTGTGATATGTTGTCTGTAATATACTACAGGAAGTTTCATCCTTTGAACTCATTTCGGGGTGCTGCTTGACCAAGTGGTTCTTTATTAATACTCTGTACAGGAAGACTAAAGCCATTCATATTTTAGTGCTAGTAAACAAGCCAACTTAGGGTTGTTAGCAGATTATCTCACCTTTCCCGATGGTGTTGAGTATGGTTTAAAAGAAAAACCTAAGTGTTCTCTGGACGGTATCAACCCACACACATGTGCAGATGAGACACACAGCCATTGAACCAGTCCTTTGTTTACTATGAAATTAAATGCCCACTTTAAACTTTATGTACCAAAGAATTAGCTGGATTTTTTTTTTCAGTTCCCTTTTCGATTTCTCTGACAGTCATGGCATTCTTCAGTGCAGGATTCTGATTGCACCAATAGTTTTCAGATTTGCATTGTTAATGGTTGTAACTTGCCTGTGGGGAACATAGGGAACCTCAGACAATTGACATGCAAAGGAATTTGACTGAACCTGCTCTGAAAAAAGGCATTCCACTTCACACAAGTATTTTTATATGTTTTTACGAAGATGATTGATTGTCCTAAAAGTTTCTAGATGATTATCTGAAGAGCTTTCAGCATCCTTTGTTACTTTCTGAGCTAATAGGACTTAAGATCAATAGAAATACTATATAACCCCTTTAGCTGTTGACAAAAAAACTTTGAGAAAGGGCAATAATGATTGGCAAGCCTAATAAGAAAAACAATTAGAAATAAAGAGGATATAAAAATAGATACCAAGTAGGTGGTTAAATAGCAACACTGCACAGTTGAATACTTGAAAACTTTTAAAATAATAGTTTTCTTTTAAAATGTGTCTAAAATGAATTTGAGATTAAGTAGTAAAATGAGTAGGGTACTGAATGGAACATACTTGATAAACACATAATTTCAAGTACATTTGAGTATGTACATATATGAAAATATAAAGAAACGTTTATAGTGGTGAGCTTTGTGTAGTAGGATAAGAAATGATTTGTATTTCTTTATAGGGTTCTATATTTTACAACATTAATTTCTGTTCTAATGAGGAGGAAAGCTATAGGATCAAACGTTTTTCTAACCCAGGTCTATGAATCATAGTCACTCTTTTCTGGTGTCTCTTACCCCACAGAGAATGGATGGGGGCAGAGAGAGAGAGTTAGTTTGAACCTGTGCTATGGTGCTGATAATTTACACAGCTGAATAAAAAGCCTACAGAGAACAGCTAGGAGGCCTTACAGCATATGAGCTTCAGAGTCACACCTGGTACGGATCTTGGCTTCACTCCTTACCAGCTATTTATTTAAACCTCTCTGTTTCATCACCAAGCCTCAGGTTTTGTTTTTTTTTTTCTTTTTTTTTTAACTAGTACAATAGTAATAGTAGTACCTGTGTCTCTTTGAGGTGCTTAGCATTGTGCCTAACACAACTACTGGGATTTATGAATTAGGAGTTTATTACAAATAAACTCCTTAGCAGGGCTTACTAGGCCCTGCATCAGCTGGCTCCTGCAGCCACTCATGTCACCAGCCAAGTCTTGCTCTCATACCCATCTAGTATGCCAACAATGAATGTCTCCATTATTTTCTGTCCCCCAATGCACGTAACCATCAGAGTGCTTTTCTGAATGTTAATCCTTCATACCTAGCTCAACTATCACCTCCTTTCAGATATTTTCCCAGTTCACTAGGCAAAGGTAATTGCCCGCCTCCTACAAGATATAAATGAACACTGATGATTGCTGTGCACTTTTGCTACTCAAAATAGGGTAGGCAGCAACACATGCATCTCTGTATCTTCTACACCTGATACAGTGTGCTCTGTATGAATGAATGCACAATGCTACGTCTTACAGTGTGAAGTTTCCAAGTGGAGCATCCTTCTAGAAATCTACAAAGAAATATTTAGTACTAATTTCTGGACTATTCTGTTATCACGCAACAACATATATATAGATACACCAAAATAGTCTTGAGTCCAGAAAGGTCTACATATGGGAATGTGGTATGTGATTTCAATAGATAATCTGAGGCAAATACATTGTTAATAAGTAATAGTTTATATCCCAGTATGTAGCAGCTATGTGATCTATATATCAAAATAGTGGCTTTCACTGTTACCTACACATTAAAAAAAAAAAACAACCCTCATTTCTGTTTGCTTCTATGCCACATTCTCCTATTAGTCTGAAATTTTTCCAAATTTCTCAGAACTATAATTGCAAATTATACTCCAGGCTCCACATTCTTTTTTTGCTTAAGAATCCTATTCTATAAGGTAAACAGAATTTTGTCCTCTGGAGGGTGATGGTTATCTTTCCCTTAAAAAGGTTTTGCTGATGCATTAGTACTTACTATAGTGCTTTGGAGCAGTAAAAGTTCATCACATTTTTGACCCTTCATGGATGACATAACTTCTGATTTCTTCCCCGTTTTCTTGTCCTTGGTTTATTCACGTGTATCACAAACATTCCCACTACTTAGATTTTTAGATTACAAAAACCTAAAACAAAACAAAAAAAAACAACTTTAGATGTTCATTTAAAATGTTTTCCATATGGTAAATCCATTTTAAGGTCAATATGAAGAATAACTGAAGGAAATAAATGGAAAAAAAATTGCTTCATATGTGAGCCACAATTAAGTTAGAAAAAATGTAAACTACTACTAACTAAGGAAAACTGCTTAAACTCATAAAGTACAAGCTTTTTAAACTTTCAGCATGAAAAACCCACTGGATATGTGAAAAGCTGCCACATTTGGCAACGTTCTTTTATTTAAAGCTTGGAACTGGCATTCAAGTCACAGTGTAGATCCAGTTAGGAAATATCCATCCCCTTCTTCAAAGAAACAGACTCTAGATTACATTTTACAACTCAGTCCAGTATTCTTGGGGGAGGATTAAGTTTGAAGTTTTGTTTTAAACAGACGTGATGTTAAGATGTTTGTTAGCTGGCATTTTCCATGATACTGAAAATGGGGGTGAGCATGGGAGTGGACTTCCAAAAAAGCTGGCACGGCTGGCGCTGGGTGCTCTGTCCTCACGTTGTATGTGTGCCTCTGCTGCAGCACGCGATGCCCTTCTGGAGGATCTCCAGCCACTCGGACCTCATGGCCCTGCACCACGCCTTGGAACTGGAGTACCTGTAACAGCGCTCGGCACTTTGACAGCGCACAGCTGCTCTGTGACCAGGGACAGATCCAGCAGGCCCCAGTCTCGCATCAGCGCTGGCCTCCAGAACTTACCAATTTCCGCCTGGTGATGCGCAGTTGCTGTCAGTCTTGACCTCTGCCCTTGTGGTGAATGGAGGACCACGTCTATTTCATCAGAACAGCTGTTGACTCTAGTACTGTGAATCCAATGAAAATAAGCCATGAGAATGTTCTAGCACAGCGTTATGTGTCTGCCACATTAACTACACGGTTCAAACCTGTGAAGAAAGGACCTGCAAACGCTTCAGTTGTTAGCATTTTCAATGTGATATAAACAGCTTCTCCAATACAGCAAACCTAATTGCACAACAGAGACTGAAATGTGTTTCCTCAATACCAGTGGAGGAATTTTCTTGTAAAGAAGGTTTACTTTTTGGTGTCTCATACCCAGGGTAATCTGTACATCTCTACTTATTTATGAACAGACTTTTTTAAAATTAAAAAACAGCTTTATTGAGGTATAATTCACATACCCTACAATTCACCCACCAGACTTTTTTAACATCAAATAATTGAAGAGACAATAGCATTAGAAATAAGTGATTAAAGGCCTCTGCCTCACAACATGGCGAGTACAGTACTTTCAATTTTAGCACATCGCATAGTAGTTTTAAGTATGTCTAATTTAAACGTATAATATGTACATCACTGAGACAATCATGTACAGAAAGAATTTTTGGTGTAAATTTGTAATAATGGATGATTCTTTTACATATTGTTTAGGGAAATGACATTGAAAGGTAGCAATGCCTTGATAGTGAAGCATGAGGCAGCACGTGCACAAATTCATGTGCCGTGCCTTATCTAAGAAGTTTTGGGTATAAATATGTAGATAATGGATTTTTTTTTAGATAATGTTGTCAAGACCAAAAGCATGGATGTCAAGTGTCAGTAAGGATTTTGTTTTCTAAAATTTTTTCCTGCATCAGTTCTTCTGAGGGCCTTGATGAAATAACACAGCAGTTTCTTAAACAATATGAAAAAAAGTAAGCTCTCCCACCACCTCACTTTTTCATTTCCACACTAATGTATTATATGTAACTACTTGGAAAAAATAATTATTCAAATGCTTCTTCCCACAAAGAATATAGATGATTGATAGTAGATATATTTTATTAATAAAATGGTTCATGAATTGGAGACTAACAAAGTTTTCATGTGCTCAGAATTATTATCGTGTCTGCATTTTCTTTCTTTCGATAAAGGAAGACACACGATGCTAATCCGGAAATCAGCAAACTTTGCATTACTCCCTATGTGCATATTTTCTCTTTCTTCCTCCCACCCTGAGGAAAGTTCATTGCCATTGTCATCACCATGGAAACAACGTTCCTCTCCACATGCATTATGTACTACATGACAGGCATCAATCTGGGGAAATAAATAATAAAATTATCACCTTTGTCAGACCATAAGACTTTCTCCAAAAGCGGTCAGTTTGGCTGGGCAATATTTTCTCTCATCTAACACAATCCATTGTCATGAAATTACCCTTAGGATGAGTCTTCTTTAATCATATATGGGGGGAAAAAAAACACCAGCTCTGACCCAAAGTAGCTGAAGAGCTAGTTCATTCTTTTCTGAAGTTGTGTGTTGCTGCTAGAATTAGTCATTTGTGAATTATCCAAATTGTTTAAATTCACAATTGAATTAGTTTTTTCTTCCTTTTTGCTTGAAGCAAACAGTTGACAATTTTTAACCTTTTCATTTTATGTTTTTGTACTCTGCAGACTGAAAAGACAAAGTTTATCTTGGCCTTACTGTATAAAGGTGTGCTGTGTCCACCATTGTGTACAGAATTTTTCTTCATTAATTTTGTGTTTAAGTTAATAAAATTGATTTGTGATGTACTGTAAGCTCCCTGACTGTCGGGATGATCTTTTTCTCTTGGCTATATGAAATAGCAGGATCTTGGTTACCTTAGGACACCCAAAGTCCTACAAAAGGAAGTTGTATGAAGTAACTGCAGTGATGGCTTTATCAGCCCTTTAGGGGACTGAACTTGCAGGGTAACAGCTGTTTCTTTGATCACTGTAAGTACTGAAGAATGGAAAAGTTCTTCAATTCTCCAAAAATTACATAAACTAGACCCTTACTCAAATTTACCTACCGTAGAACATAATTCAGCATGAAGTATCTTGGATTGCGAGCACAGATTTAGCCACTTATATATCCAAGGGACAACACTATAAAGCAGTCATCAATAAAGAATGCCCACAACAGATACCTCTATGATTTGGCCAGATTAATCATTGACAGCTATAAAACAGCACAACTGCCTTTCTCCTGAGAATTTTATCTTAGAAACACATTCATACATGAAAACACATGAAAAACATGCACTGCCTCACCCATTTGTCAGGCCCCTGTTGTGTATTTTTCATACACACACACCAGGTCAAGTGGCCTGAATCATGAGGTGCCTGAGCATGCCCCGACACCCCAAGAATGAAAAGACTTTAGGGAAAATCTTAGAGACAGTGGTGGGGAGTAAAGGGGTTTTTAGGGCTTAAATTAAGAAAGTATAAAGAATAGGCCAAATGGAGGGCATATCCAGAAGAAGAGTTTTCTAAAGCACCACCTCTAACATGACAACTCCTGGTCAAAATTTTTAATGGCTCCTCTTGGATCATGGATTTAGGGCTCAGATTTCTCCCCTTGGCATTCTAGAGCCTCCAAACACGGTCTCTACTTTCTTCCCAGCATTCTCTCTCATTATTGAAATTAGCAGATCATCAGTATACTAGGCTAACATACTAAGCTCTTTAATGCATCAAACAGCTCTCAAGCATCTCTGCCTCATCTTTGTTCAAAGCATTCCCATTGCCCACAATGACTTCCTTCACCCCATCCTCAATCCACCCAAATCATGTCCAGCTCAAGTTCTTCCTCCTCTACAGACCTTTTTTTCCCTACCTTGGTAAAGCAGCTTCATTCATCATTTCCCACCAAGAAGATTAAGGACACAGACACACAGGAGTGGGTTTAGGAGTGGAGGTTTAATAGGGAAAAGAAAGAAAAAGAAAAAGGAGAACAGCTCTCTCCCTTGCCCACAGATTGGTTGGACCAGCTGTGACATTCACATAGCACGTGGGGAAGGCTGGCCACCCTACCCTAATATTATTATGCAAATGGGCTTTCCACTTGGCCAGCTCATCTTGTTTGTTCCTTACTGTACACGTGGCGGGCAAAGAGAAGGGAATATGGAGCCACCATTTTGAACATGCATAGTCCCGGGTAGCCATTTTCTATTGACACAACTGCTGGCACTCACCTGTGCAAGCTTCCAGCTTGCTTGTCTATGTCTGCAGCTCAATTTTACAGGCTACTCTTAGTTAGAAAAGAAAATTATTTGAGGGCTGCTTTTCATTAAAAGGAAAACCTTACCAAGGACTCCTCTACCCTCACTATCTGCCTAAATGATTTATTCCTAACTCCTATATCAATAGCATGCAGTGTTAGCTCCTTCTCTTCTCTCCCTCTGTCTATGCCTTTATTGGAAGTCCAGATTTCATTCAATAAAGACTCACTGCCCCCTACCCCTCAACAGTGTGGCACTGTCCCAGGTGCTGAGAGTAGGATGTCCATGCCCCAAGGACTGAGCTTACATTGGAGTTGGTGGAAACAGACCATAATGAATTACTAAATGAATGAATAAGCTACATTCATATCAAAAGGGTTCTTTTTGGAAAATAAAACAGCGCATGGGTCAGTGACAAGTGTAAGTTTCCTCTAATAGAATGGACAGAGCCGAGATGTCTGAGCCAAGATCTGACTGCTAAGAAGTTGGAAGCATGTAAAGGTGAGGGGCAGGACATGCAGGCAAAGGTCCACAGAGGAGAACACTCTGTTTATCCTCCAAATGAGAACTACACCCATGGGTCCAAGAGGAGAGGAGCAAGAGATGACTTTGTAAAGGGAAGGAGACCAGGAAGACCTTGAGGTCGTGGTCTGGAGTTTGGATGCTATCCTAAGTGAATGGGAGGTCACTGAGATTTTTACCTAGTGGGGGGACCTGGTCTAGTTTACTCTTTGAAATGATCACCCAGCTGCTGAGTGGAGAAGAGGGTGGAGAAAGAGCTGGAGAGGAGCAAGAGAAGAAATGGGGAAACCAGTTATTCGGCTGTTCGGACAGTCTCAGCAAACAGTGGTCAGAGTCAGACGAGGATGGCGGAAATGTAAACCCAGGGTTTTTTTTAGTGATGGCTAAATATTTACATAGGTCAAATGGAGGAAGTAGTGAGACAGAAGAGGAATCTGGACACGCCCAAGGGAAGGAGTCTCAGCACCACTGTGGACAGTTCATCCCAGTGGTTAGGAGTTGCCCCATCTGTAAAAGTGGAATAATGATTGTATCTACTTCAGAGGACTATTATGAAGACAAAATAAGTTAATACAGTTGAACCCTGAACAACCGGGGCTGGAATTGCATGGGTCGATTTATACATGGATCTTCTTCCACTGTTGCCACCCCTGAGACAGCGAGACTAACCTCTCCTCCTCCTCCTCAGCCTAATCAACATGAAGACAATGAGGATGAAGACCTTTATGATGATCCACTTCCACTTAATGGATAGTAAATATATTTTCTCTTCCTTATAATTTTCTTAATAACATTTTTTTCTCTAAGAATATAGTAGATAATATCCAAACGTGTGTTAATTGACTGTTTATGTTATCATTAAAATTTCTAGTTTCCAGTAGGCTATTAGTTGAGTTTTTGAGAAGTCAAAAGATGTACATGGATTTTCAACGGCAGAACGGTTGGTGCCTCTAACCCCTGCCTTGTTCAAGGGTCAACTGTATATGTGAAGTGCTTGGGACACTGCCAGGAAGATTCTCTAATGTTATCTATTACCGTACTAGCTAACTTTTCACAAAAATATTTCCCCAACTGAAGAACCAGCTTCTTGGATGCACAGACCCTACAAAAGTCCACTGCATTGTTTTGTCCTGGTCTAGAAAACAAGCTAAAAAAGTCCGATACCTGACCTTGAGCATTGGGACAGTGACTGTTAAAGAATTCATTACAATTCTTGGAAGGGCTCAATGAGCAAGACTAACAGAGGCAAGGGAGTGATCTACTGTGGGCAGCCTGGGCAGGCAAGAAAGGCTTCCCTGAAGAACCAATGTCTCAGCTAAGACCTGAAGGCTGGGGAGGAGCTGGCCCAAAGGGAGTGGGGAGAAGAGAAGAAACTGAGAGCAGCTCAGAGTGAGAAGGTGGGCAGCAAGCTAGGGAAGGATAAGGGAAGGGCAGGAGAGCCAGGACTGTGGGTCTGGGAGGCAGAGGATGGGTTGGGCGGCCAGGAGAGAGAGGAGGCAAGGGCTTTAACTGTCCATCTCAGAGTAAAGCTACAGGTTTTGTGCCTTTATGGTAAGTGAGCATGACTGCTTACCCTTCATGGGAGAAAGAAAAGGCAGAGGATAGGAATAGAAAGGGCCTGAGGCTCCTGCATCAGCATACACAGCCTTCGCTACTGGTGATGCTTCTATGCTAAACAAGGCTTCAAATATTAGGTCTAAGGAGTATCTAGTTGAGCCCATTTTACAGGCTACAAAACTTGGGTTAAATGTTTTGCCCAATGGGTCACAGACAAGTAAAGCAAAGCCATGACCCTAAACCACCCTCTTGGATGCAAGACTGAATCATGAAAAGATTAGGAGCTCTCAGGCCTATAACAGTTGGCTTCGCCTCCCTGATCTATCACTAAATAATAGGGTAAGCTTAGGTGTCTTCTTTGGGTTTTCCAGGAATATTTAGTGCTTTGTTCACAGTTAGCACAATTTTCCAGTGATGTCCAAAGGCCTTTTGTCTTTTTTACCTTAGTGCCTCAATCCTTTGTCATCCTTCCAGAGTTTGGGTTAAAACATATCTTCCAGTAAACATTTACAAATATCAATGAAAACATATTTCATAACTTTTAAATTTGATTTTCAGAACATTTGCATGTATCATGGATGATTCCCAATTCAAATGAATATAAAGGAGGCCATTTGCTTAACAGAATATAGAGATGATGGACACTGTGTGTTCATTTAAGACTTGTAAGAAATTTACTTTCAGGCACTGGCCCTTTACCCACACTATACGCAGCTACAAAAGCTTCAGCTGGAATAGCGTCCTCTATCATGTTCAAGACAGTTTTTTTACAATCCAAAAGGCTCGAGAAAGTGAGCTACTCTTTTCTTTCAGTGTCTCTCTGCACATCTCCATTTCTCTCCATTCTATGTCATTATACAAACTGACAGAATGACTTGCGGCAGAAGAAATGAAAGGGTTTGTAATTTAAGAAACCTCTGGCCTTGCTGACTGAAAACAGGTTGTTTGTAAAAAGGAAATCCTGACCTCAGCTAACTGGCAAAGTCTGTCAGAAGCAATAGAAGGACGCAAAGGAGAAAGAACAGAGCTGGGGATTTTTATTGGCAACAGAAGAAAAACGGATGCTCTGCCAGGGGAAAGCCTTTTGAGAAGTCACCAGTGGGGGGCCAAGACATGCCTCAGGTCTCAGAGTGTATGACTGGACAGTCGCAGAGCAGTTCTGTTCTGGTTTTGTGGGCTGGTTGGACAGGGAAGTTTACTGCTTGCGACAATAGCTAGGCTGACAACCCTGAAAGTGGATTCCCTCCAGTTAGCTGAAGTTGAGATCCTCTGCTGCAGGTACCCCATGGCCTGTCCATCTTCTATCCTGGCTTGACATAAAGCCTAAGGTGCACAGGTGACAGGGGGTGTGTTCCAGGTGTGCAGGAGGTGAGTCCACACCATTTCCCATGTGCCAGCCCGCCCTCACTTCCTCCCCACCTCTGTGTGCTGCCTGTTGGGCAGGGCTCTGCAGTGACCTCTGGTCAACTCCATAAAAGAAGGCCCCTGAAATCTCTAATCTCCTTATGCTAGTAGGATTCCCAGTTGGCTACCCATTGAAATCTGCTGGGATGCTTTGAAAACTCCCCATGCTTGAGCTGCAGCCCAGAGATCCTCATTTGCTTTGTCTGGCATGGGGCTTAAGCAGCAGATCGTTTTGTGCCAGCCAGCTATGTGAGAAAGACCTCCATTGCTAGTCACCCCCAAGCAGGGCTGTCCAATTGGCCAAGTGCACTTTCCAGCTCTTGGTCTTTCCTTTCTAATCCATTCTGATTCCCAGTTAGCCAAGCCCATGCCCCTGAAATCTTTATGACCCAACTCAACACCATTCAATAACCATCAGCGGGAGCTCCTACTGTGAATGAAGAGTTCTGACCAGTGTCAGAGGTGTTCTCAAGGGGCTGACCTTCCAGTGGGAAACAGAGATTTGTGATAAAAGGCATCCTATGATGAGGGCCTCGCTAAATTCCAAGGATACCCACAATCTAGGGGGGGCAAATTTTGCAAAGAATTTTAATTTATGATGGAAACTCAGAAGATGCAGGAACGAGTATTGCCTGGGGGAAAGAGGAGAAGTCTCACTGAAAAGATGAAACTTTCATTGGACTAAGTGAAATAAAAGAAACATTAAGATGCCAACTAGGTTCTTAAACCCGGTCCTCCCTAAACTCCCCCTGTAACTGGCTAACTTGCTCAAGCCACAAATCTAGTAATCAGAAGACATTCTCAATGTCTCCCCATCTCTCTCAAGCCCCACTTTCAGTCTTTTACTAAGACTTGCCAATTTCCCACACAGCACATCTCTGATCATTCTGCTGCTTACCATCGCCTGGTCCCTGTCACAGGTCTCCTTCACAGAATCTCCTGGAAGAGCTTCCAGCTGATCTCCCAGCCCTCATCCTCCCCTCCCTGAGCCGTTCCCTACACCACAGCCTCAGGGATCACTTTAAAATATAAATCCTATCCTAGTACTGCCTATTACTACAGTATTGCTTTTAGAAAAAGATCTCAAGCTCCTTGAATGTTCCGATTTGACCACCACCCACCTCTCTACCTGCGGTCTGCCCCCAGCTCCTCATTCTTGAAGCTTTTGCTACACTAGCCTCCCTGCCGGTTCTTGAAAGTCCTAAGTGCATCTCCACCGCAAAGCCTTTACATATGCTCTTTGCCCAGAGGCCTCTTCCCATGCTGGTTTTCTCCCCACACTTCAGGTCTCAGCTTAAACGTCACACCCTCCACAAGCCTTGCTGACCAATCCATCTCAAAGACACAGCTCCTCCCCAACAAAACCCTACTCTTTTCTTCCCTCACAGAGCCCCTCAGTTTGTTGCCTTTATTGCACTTCCCACAATTGATCATTTTTAGTCTGTTCCATTACTCTTCTGCCATCTGCCTCTCTCAGGAGGCTGGAAACCCCAGGAAGATGAGGGACACTACTACCACTACACCTCGCATCAAGGCCAGTGCTTGGCATGTTAACGTATTTTCTACTTATGTTTATAATAAAATTAAGATGTTTGTTGACTAGATAGATGAATAAATAATGGGTGAATGAGCAAAGGCACTGGGGACTAAGAGTACAACATTGGAGAAATTTCAAGTTCAGTGAAGCAAAGCTTCCATGTGGGGTGGATAGATGAGGAAGGAAGGTGAAAAAAACCTGAAAAATTAAGTGGGTCCAGATCAGCAAGGGTCCACACTCAAAGCCCCAGGAGTTGGGACTATATCTGTCATGATGAAGAAGATGTCAAAGAATTTTAACCTGGAGGATGATCAAATCAGATATGTATTCATTTTACCCATGATGGAGAAATGTATAGACACAGGAGGCTGGCAGACATGTGGGAGATTCTGCAACAGTCCAAGCAAGGTGTTGTGAGAGTCTGTCCAACGGCAGGGATGGAAACATGGAACTGACATAGCAGGTATCCCAGAGGCAGAGCCAGGCATCGGCAGGTGGGATGGGCTTCAAGAGCCTCCTGTCTTGTTCTTCCCTTTGCCATCCAACACTGGAAAGGGTCTGACTGGATCCAGCCCTGCACAACATTGTTTATAATTAAGTCAGAGTTACAGCTGAAGGGAGCATGTTGGTTCATTCTAAATCTTGTCACTATCCCAGGACTGGAAGGCTTTGCTGTCTGGAAGTAATTTTATATATTACTGAAAGTGTGTGTGTGTGGGGGGGGGGGGTGCACTCGCACTGCAGTGAACTGTTTAGAGGGACAAGAATAGCAACCTGGTTTTCCTGATGGCTCAAGAAAGTGCAGCAATCAGGCAGAAGCCCTTTACTTACCATTGAGAAAATGTCACTTTTCCATTACAAAATGGGGAGGTGGTTGGCTGAAAGAGATTATAAAGAGCTAAACCCTCCATATGAAGGCCTCCATCATCTACCTCTAGTCACTACTAAAAACAGCCTAGAGGTGGTCTCAGGCTCAGGCCCCAAGCTCATTGTGATATATAGCCAAATTTGGGATCACTAAATCCCAGATACCAGCTACCTAGGCAGGACTTTTGGACCTAGGTTTCTGAAAACACTCCCACCTTGTGCTTCCCTGTAACAGGGGTGCTGTATCCTTCTAGAGAACCAAGCATCCAGAGGCTGCTTGAAAGTCCTTGACACAAGACCCCTTTGATGGTGTCCCTAGCACTTCCTTGTTTACAGGCTCGGAGCCCACGTCAAACAGCAAAGCACTGAAGAGGAAAAGAAGAGAAAGAAAAAGAAAAAGAAAAACCAAGACCAAGAGCATACTAGAGGGAAGGGGAAGAGATTGTTGTGTTAACTTGGACATTAAAAGGGACTAGACATTGAAAAAGATCAATCCCCTATGCTTACTTTAGCCCTCACGTGTGCGAGGCCAGTATAAATGCCCACTCGGTTGCAAAGATCAAAGTCTACAAGTCCAAACAGCCCAACGGAAGAAGGAAGGGGCCAGGAAGTCTGAGCAGGAGGAGGCCTTGCCACCTCCTCAGTCCTGTAGAAATGGCCACCTTCACCGCCCTGCCTCTTCATGGTCCTGTCTGTAGGAACCTCTCACTGAGAAATCACCACAGGTTCCACCACCTGGACTACTTAGTGGTTCAAAACTACCAAAGGCTTTCCAGAATTTCCATTCTTCCTAAAGTAGTTAAAATGCAAAAAGGAGGGTGAGCAAGTGGATGGAGAAAGCCCACACCCTTATTGGAACAGTCTTGTTTTGAAGAACTTCTGCCCTCTGGGGTTGAAAGCATTTCTTGGCCCAGTGGAACCAAGAGGTGCCACGATAGCTCCATAAATGCTTCCAGCCCCTGACCTTGATATTTATTTGCAAAGCCTGACAGGAAATTGGTGCAACATGTTCCATGAAAAACAAAAGAAAATGCAGGAATCAGAAAAAACAACAGACTGCTCTAAACAGCCTTACATCAATAGACTTTGAAGAAAATTACAGGCTAGAAAAATAGTTCTCTTTGACATAGAATCGTCCACATGTTTTAAAGATCCACTATGTGCCCAGCCCAGTGCTAGGTACTGACAGAGTCTGTGCCCTGAGAAGTTTGTCTTCCCTGAGTAGGAGCTGGGCGCTGCTGAGATCAAAGCAATGGGTGATTTTGACTTTACCAGTAAGGAGCAGAATGAGCTCAAGGCTTCAGGCGCAGAAGAACCGGAGGGATTATTTGAGTAGACTCCTAGGACGATATAATATTTCATCTGTACTGTGAAGATGAAGTGGGAGTTGCACAGATGAAAAGGAGAAAGGGGATCATCACCGGGGGAAGAATGGATAATGTCTAAAACAGTTTCAGAAATGGAGCTTTAAATTGGCTATAAAAATTAAACATGACATTGAATGACCTGATAGTCATTTATAATCATTTATGCAGTGTTTTCTGCATCTATTATGAGGTCTCATAGCATAGCAGGAGAGATGTGCCGTGTTTATAAATGCCCAGGATTAAATTCATTAGGGGCGGCAAACTCAAATGCCAACAAGAATGAGGTAAGTAATATAAAGGAGTGAATGATAGAGGCCTATTATATAGAAATCCCAGGGTCCTCTTCCTTTTTTTTAGTTCCTCATTTGATAGTGATAAAGTATTTCTACAGTATAAGAAAATGTGTAAGAAAAAGTACAAGTCATCAGCAATAGGCATTCGTCCTCAGAACTAGGGAGACAGTAGAGAGTAGGGGACTGTGTCACACAGAAAAGAGCACGGCTCAGGTAAAGAGGATAGCTGTTCTCAACTCCAACCTGTTGTTTCCATTTAGGAATGCTGGCTCAGGAGGTCAGCCTCTCCGGTTTTCAAGAGAAGCCAGCTATCCTGATATTGGGGGCAGTTGATTATAGGAGTCTTAAACTTTATAAATTATGGATCAAAATAAAAAAATGTACAGACCAATTAAAACATAATGGTGGCCACATGAAGTTCACAGTTTAAAACATTCAGATAATGGGAAATATTTCCATCCCGAATGTCTAGGAAGACTTGATGGAGGAATTGATGTTTAAGCTGGACCTGTGATAAGGATATGGGCAGAACTGAAGACCTGAGGTTAGAGGCTCAGGGGCAAAATGGCTCAAGAGCATTGTTCATACTTTTATTTATTTATTTATTTGAGAAAGAGTCTCACTCTGTCGCCCAGGCTGGAGTACAGTGCTGCAATCTTGGCTCACTGCAACCCCCTCCTCCCGAGTAGCTGGGATTACAGGCATGTGCCACCACACCCGGCTAATTGTTGTATTTTTAGTAGAGATGGGGTTTCACCATGCTGACTAGGCTTGTCTCAAACTCCTGACCTCAGGTGATCTGCCTGCCTTGGCCTCCCAAAGTGCTGGGATTACAGGCATGAGCCACTGCACCCAGCTCATACTATTAAAAGTCATCTAATTTAGTGGTCCCAAATTTGTCTATATGTCATGACGAGCTTGGGGATTTTCCCCCACATTTATAAAATATTTTAAATATTTATTTTTAAATTTTTATGTACATTCTACAACATGGATAAACCTTGATACATTATGGTAAGTTAAACAAGTTAGACATAAAAGGACAAAAGTATGATTCTGTTTATATGAAGTGCCTAGAATAGGCAAATTCATAGAGACAGAACGTAAAATAGAGGTAACCAGGGGGTTGGGGTAGGGAGAAATGGAAAGTAATTGTTTCATGGGTAGACAGCTTCTGTATGGGATTATGAAAAAGTTCTAGAGGTGGATAGTGGTGATGGTTGTGCAACATTCTGGAGGTACTTAATGCCACTGAATTGTACACTTAAAAACTATTAAAATGGTAAAAAAAAAATTTAAGTGATGCCTGCATATTACAAACAGAAATGGAATATAGAAATAAATAAAATTTTAAAAGGATTTTTGTTTTCAACCTGCCTCCAAATGAATATACAATAAACCATCATTCTTATCAGGAACCACTAAGAATTCATCCCACTGGGTTCTTGAATTCCAATTTTGGGTACTTCATAAGCAACAACTCCAAGTATTTCTATTAAAATTATTCTGGGTTTCATATGGTTTATTCTTACTCATGTCCTACTGCTCATTTATACAGATTTGGATATAGGATTTAAAGAATTTGGATATAAGAGTGATGATAGGAAGGAAGCCTCATATTTCTTAGAAGAGACATTCAATGTGACTGTCTTGTATGTGTGTGCAGGAATATGTTTTCAACATATTGACTTATACAAAACTTTCTGCTTCTTGATTTTTTAAACAAATTATGATAGATGTCTTTCCACTTTGGTACTTATAAATTAGCTCTTCACTTTACACAGCTACCTGGTATTATACTATATGAGACATAATGTATTCGGTACACCTTCCATTGACAGAAATTGAGGCAGTTTGCTATATTTTACTATCATAAATTATGCTAGAATAAACATTTTAATATATGCATTAATAAATGTGCACAAATAATTCATGTAAGTTAATTTCCTAGAAATATAATCACAAGGTTAGCAGGTATGACTATTTAAATGCCAATAAAATTCGCCAAGTGGTTCCGCAAAAACATTATACCAATTTTTACTTCCACCAAAAGGCTTGTAGAATCTCAAAGGCTTTTTAGACTCCCAGAGCCCTATTTCCAGATATTCTGATGCAGTAAGTCTGACTTAGGGTTTGGAAATAAATATTATTTTAAAACTCTACAGATAATTCTAATACTTGCCTGCTTTTGGACCTACTGATCTAAATACAAGCTCAAGGTTAAATTATTATCTAATTGCAACTGAAATCTGAAAACTACAGAATATGATTGATAGAAATTATAGAACTCTTAAGTAAATGGAAGGAGATATCATGTTCATGAAATAAAAGACTTAATAATGCAAAGATTCCAGTACTCCTCAAGTTGGTAACCCCTCGTCAAAGAAGAATGAAGGGAGGGAAAGGGAGAGAGGGTGGGGCAGAGGAAGAATAAAGGAAAGCAGAGGGAGAGGAAAAGAGGAAGGGAAAGAGGGAGGGAGAGAAAGAGAACAAGCTAATTCCTTAAAATAAACAAAACTGGAGCAATTATATAAGCAGATGTTAACACTGAGCACAAAGCTATAGCAATTAAGACAGTGTGATATTGGCCCTCAACAGGCAAGAACAAACACAAAACACAACTATGGAAAAGTAATGTAGAAACTACACATATCCTGTCATTGATTGATGACTATGATGGCAGCATAGTAGAGAAAGGACGGCCTTTTCAATAAATGATGCCAGAACCATTGAATTTCCATGTGGGAATTTTGAGCCCCACCTCTTACCATACACACAAATAAAATCCTGATAGACTTTGGGTCCCAATGTAAAATAATAGAGATATTAAAAAGTTACATATGAAAGTATGTAAGAGTAGTTAGAGGTTTCTTAAGAGGACACAAAATATTAACCATTTTTTAAATGATAAAGTGGACTATATTAAAATTAAGATGGTTTACTCATCAAAATACACCATTAAGAGGGTGGGAGTGCCAGCATGGGAAAAGATGTTTGCAATAAATATATCTGACAAAGTATTCATAAACAGAATATATAAAGAACAGCTACAAAACAATATGAAAAGAAACCTCAACATTGAAAGTGGGCCAAAGATTTGAGCAGACCCTTCATATAACAGGATATCCAGATGGCCTATAAACATAGGTAAAGTTGGCCGGGCGTGGTGGCTCACGCTTGTAATCCCAGCACTTTGGGAGGCCGAGGCGGGTGGATCACGAGGTCAGGAGATCGAGACCACGGTGAAACCCCGTCTCTACTAAAAAAAAATACAAAAAAAATTAGCCGGGGTGTGGTGGCGGGCGCCTGTAGTCCCAGCTACTCGGAGAGGCTGAGGCAGGAGAATGGCGTGAACCCGGGAGGCGGAGCTTGCAGTGAGCCGAGACCGCGCCACTGCACTCCAGCCTGGGCGACAGAGCGAGACTCCGTCTCAAAAAAAAACAAAAAAAACAAAAAACCATAGGTAAAGTTGTTCAATTTCATCGGCCAAAGAAATGCAAATTAACACAATAAGGTGATACCTTCCTGTACCATCAGAATGGCCGAAATGAAAGAAATATAACACCAATACACACTAGTGGGAACATAAATTGGTACAGCCTCTTGGTAAAATTGCGTGGCAATGCCTACTAAATCCAATCACCGCTGCACTCCTCTGAATTACTGAGGAAGATTCTATTTATGCCATTTATTTGGAATTATTCTCTATTGCCTTGAAAAACAATGGTTCGTTTTTCACATATGCATTCTTAATTCCCTGTCTAACACTTGAACATTCTTGGAGTAGGCATAGTGTCTCTGAGCACCAAGTAAAAACACAAAAGTATCTGTTGAAGATGCAGCTGACTTGTACTGTAGGTCAGAGTTCATTTATATGTTACCAAAAAAACACAAACGCCCCAAGAAATCTCTCTGATTCATTGTTTCTTTTTAAATATCTTCTAGATATTAAAGTGTGGATGTCTTACATTTTAAACAATTTGCTATAATCCGATTTCCATGAATTTATCCAGAGAAATATTTTTATTTATTTATTTATTTATTTATCTATTTTTCTGAGACAGAGTTTCACTCTTGTCACCCAGCTGGAATACAATGGCGCAATCTCAGCTCACCGCAACCTCCGCCTCCCAGGTTCAAGTGATTCTCCTACCTCAGCCTCCTGAGTAGCTGGGATTACAGGGGCCCACCACCACACCCGGCTTATTTTTGTATTTTTAGTAGAGACAGGGTTTCACCATGTTGGCCAGGCTCATCTCGAACTGCTGACCTCAGGTGATCCACCCACCTTGGCCTCCCAAAGTGCTGGGATTACAGGTGTGAGCCACCGTGCCTGGCCTCATTTTTTTATTCACCAAAAACTATGCTAGGCACAGAGGGTACCTAGCTAGTGGTACTAGACGAGTGGGCTAGACGAGCAGTGGATCACCCAGGCAGGTGTGCAGTGGCAGTCTGGCCTGAACCCTTCTCTCCACCATCAATAATATTCACCTTTCTACATGCATTCAGTGAATATCCATGTATCTAGACTCTGAATATCTAGGCTAGGCCCTGAGCTAGACAGGAGGAAAACATGGGGTATTTCCTGGCAAATACTCCATGCCCTGAAGGAGACCTCAGGCTCCCTGGGACACAAAACATGTGCATACTCACATGTGCACACACAAGCACAGGTGAGTAGGAAAGAGCAAAACTGTATATGTCTGCCTCCTGAAGGCCATGGTCTTCACATTGTTAAAGTGATTGCTAGCCACTCCTGGAAGCCAGTGTACCAAATGAGAGCAGATGGCATTGACTCTTGTCCCTTTCCAGCTTAATTTAACTGCATTTTAATATTTTCCAACAGTAAAAGTATCTGCTTATGGTAGAAAATTTGAAAAGTACACAAAAACATAAGGAAATAAGAAATAAACTCATGCACAACTTTTTCATTTAAGGAGGGACCACTATTAATATTTCAATAAACTTTTTTAACTCTGTCTTTTTTCTTACATAGTTGAGATGAAATTGCATATACAACTTTTAACCTGTTTTTCCCAACAGTTTATGATTGATACTTACTAATATCATTAAACATTTCCCAAATGCCATTATTTAGGGCAGTATGATAGTCCATTAGATGAACACCTACTCTGTACCCGAGGCTGTGCTAAGTACTGTAGCAGCAGTGAGGGCTAACGCTAGGGAGTGCTAGCCACTTTTCTAAAAACTGGAGAAGGGGATTATTTCATTCAATCCTTATGATTTTATGAGTAATATTACTAATTCCGTCATTCATAAAAAGATAAAAGTCCTCAGTTACAAAACTGTAATGCAGTTGCCCAAAGTCACAAAGGCAGTAAAGGCAAGAACTAGGATATGAACCTAGAAAATCTGATTTAAAGCCTACCTACCTGACTTCTATTATTATGCTGCTTCCCTTGAATTCACAGTAATGGCTGACACCTCTGGAGAATAAGCCATATGCCAGTCATGCAGCTGAGCCCTTTACCTACATTAACTAATCTAATTCTCAGTGTCATTCTATTACTCTCACCTTTTTACAGATGAGAAAGCTGAGTCCTAGAGAGGATAGATAACATGCTTAAGGTCACACAGGTAGGAAGTGGTAGTCCCAAGTCTGAACCCCAGGTCTCTGACTCCTGCCCCCAACTTAACTATTCTTCACTACTAAGACATAAAACAGTCTCATAGCCAAGTCCAATGTCATGAATCTTTTCTTGTTTTCTTCTAAGACATTTACAGTTTGAGCTTTTACATTTAAGTCTTTGATCCATTTCAAGTCAACTTTTGTATTTGGTATAAGGTAAGGGTCCAACTTCATTCTTTTGCATGTGGATATTCATTTCCCCAGCACCATTTGTTGAAAAGACCATCCTTTCCCCCACTGCATGGTCTTGGTACTCTTGCCAAAACTTATCATATATGTGAGGGTTTATTCTGGGCTCTCCATTCTATCTCATTGTCCTACATGTTTCTTTTAATACCAGTACCACACTGTTTTGATTACCATAGCTTTATAGTAAGTTTTGAAGTCAGGAAGTATAAGACCTCTAACTTGGTTAGTCTTTTTCAAGATTTTTTTGGCTATTTGGGGTCACTTGAGATTCCACATGAGTTTTAGGATGAGTTTTTCTGTTTCTGCAAAAAAAAAAAAAATTATTGGAATTTCAAAAGAATCCACAATAAAGACATGCAAACTGATAATCATAATAAAATGTTGTGAGTGTTGGGAGCCATTATTCTCCTCCCCACTAAACTGTAAGCACTTTAAGGGTAACAATTTCATGTTTGTATCTCCCGCACATTGAATCAGGTACTGGGTGGTACTCAAGTAATGCCTCTGAATGAACCAGGATTACAGAGCATCACATGCTTCTTTCCTTGTCTTATAAGAACCAAGATGTTTTAAGAGCTAAACAAATTGAACTAAAAATAAACAGATTTCTTTTTTATGAACACACTTCAGATTTCTCAGTAAAGTAAAACAAAGTTGAATCCTGGCTGGCACAAACATGCCAAAATTTCCACAATTATGTAAGAGCTACAGCAGATGCAAAATAAAATGTGGTTTTTCTTCCCCCTACAGTTTAAAACAAGTAGAATCTCTCCCCTTTCCTGCCCCCTCCATCCAGCTATAGCTTAATAAAATCTAAGGATGATATATACAAAGCCTGGCCATCAGGAATAAGTGGTTTATTATTTCAGAGGCTATATTACCAGCTGCATGTTTATTGTAAATGCTCAGAATTGGACAAGGTTTATTCTATTTATAGCATTAATACTATTTTTTAAGTTTAAATAAACTAAACAGATCGAAGAATTGAAGTTCGCATAGTAATGTTGTTATATAATATAAAAAGTATGAAATATAAATCTCTTCCTTCCTTCTGTGGAGCCTAATGACACTGCCAGTTGTTTATTTTAGCACAAGAAACTCTTGGCCTGCAGAGCACAGGAAAGACTGAAGAAAAGCTTGCTTTGATGCTTCTAGAATTAACCCAAGAGGCCTTGTAAACCAAGATAGCACAACTGCCCTTCTCCTGCCAGCCCAGGCTCTGTCTCTACTCTGCCCCCTTCTCTTGGCAAGCAAAACTCCTAGAGCTCATGAAAGAGTAGCCCACCTGTGGTGTGAGGGGAGATAATTCACTTTTACATAGGCCAGGAGTGCTCAACCTTTATGGGACACAGACCTCTTTGAAATCTAATGAAATACAGGAACTCTGATCCCTCACCCACAGCCAAATACAAACATATTAGCAAAATATGACATGTGATCTCAAGAGGTTCCCAAAGCAGAACCTTTAGCCCATTTAGTGTCATTCTTGTGCTAGATGTGGTTCTAAGTGAATAAATACAATGTGATATACCTTCATCTGGCAAGTGAGGACGTTTGGATCCAAAGGTTAAAGGGAGATATTATAGGGTGACAAGTTGACCAGTTTTTTTTTTGTTTTTTTTTTTTTTGAGACTGAGTCTCACTCTGTTGCCCAGGCTGGAGTGCAGTGGTGCCATCTCGGCTCACTGCAAGCTCCACCTCCTGGGTTCACACCTTTCTCTTGCCTCAGCCTCCTGAGTAGCTGGGAATACAGGCACCCGCCACCATGCCCAGCTAATTTTTTGTATTCTTAGTAGAGACGGGGTTTCACCGTGTTAGCCAGGAAGGTCTCAATCTCCTGACCTCGTGATCCGCCCGCCTCAGCCTCCCAAAGTCCTGGGATTACAGGCGTGAGCCACCACGCCCGGCCCAAGTTGACCAGTTTTAATGGATTTGCCAGGAAGAGAGCCTCAGAGGTGGAAAACCTAGGGACAGTGAAGAAACTTGCCAAGCCACTGTGTAGTAAAGAATTTGGCCTTGCCTCTCAGTTTCTAGGCAGTAACCTGTGTCATACCCAATAGGAATTTCCTTGGTTAGGAAGGAAGCTGGCCGCCGCAGAAACATCAACCATGTGCCTTAGAGTAGAGGCAACGGGTCATGCAGTTGACCTGGAGGCTGAGATCAAGCAAGCATGTGGGCAATCAATTAATCATACCTATGTAATGAAGCTCCAATAAAAATTCCAGACACTTACGTTCAGGGCAGTGTCCCTGGATGGCAATACTCCATGCGTGCTGTCACACATCAATACTCAGAGGAAACCATGGCCCTAAAGACAATGGAAACTTTGCATTTGAAATGTTCTCAGACTCTGCTGTGTGTCTCTTCCTTTGGCTAATTTTGATCTGCTTCCTCTCTCTGTAGTAAAGGGTAACTATGACTATAATAGTTTTCAGTGAGTTCTGTGTGTTCTTTTAACGAATTATTAAACCTGAGGGTATTCTAGGGAAACATCATGAAGTTGCAATTGGTGTCAGAGGTGACGATAGTCTTGGAACTGTTTAATCCAACTTTGTTGTTGGATCCAAACTCCTTGATGTTGGTGTCAGAAGTCCTCAGTTTGGCTAACTCTGGGTAGCTGCTTTCAAGCAGAACCCAACCTTGGCAATCAGCTCCCCAAGGATTGACTGGTAAGCTATAAGAGAATTTCTAGACACACTGCCCTGGGGAAAAGCTAGCTACAGGAAACCGCCTGGACTCCTGATGTGGAGCAGTGGTGTGGAACCTCCGAACCATCAAAATCCAGATAAGTCAATGCCTTACTTAGCCATTCCCATGTAGAAGCTACTTGGTTAGCCTCTCTCACTCACATTTACCCCAGCAAGAGTGGAAAGAAACTTAACAAAAAATGGAAGCTCAGGTGCAGCTGAGGCCCAATCTTGCTCCCTAGAACAGGCTTACACTAGCCTCACAGTTCCTACGGCCAAGGAAATGCCTTTCTAAATGGACACCAACTGACACATACTGAGGTCCCTTCAGTATCAGGGGAACATTTGGTTCTGAGTTTGAATTGACTGATGAGATCACAAAAAGAGCACAGAGCATCAAAACTACTAAGAAGAGTTGGCCTTTTTTATAGGCACATCCATTTTTATTACTTACTGAGAAAGAAAACCAGGTGACAAATGTCTAGTCAACAAGATAAACAAATCAAGTAAGCTATAAAATGCCTTAGAAGGGTGGAGAGGCAGGTAATTGTCTAACTATTTTCAACCACCTTTTCTTTCACCTCTCCTTTCCTTTCTCCCAAACTAGCATGAGAATCAAAGCCAGAAATTAAGTAGAAATCAATACCACTCTACTCCTTCCTAAAATGCTCTTGAGAATGCACATTCATTAATAAATGCATACCGAGCACCTCATGTGCTTGAAATACTCTGCTGGGTCCTTCGAGATTATGGGAGCTTGGGTTCAAGACTTTAAGATAGGACCCTGCTTTGAAGGACTCACAGCTTGGTAAGGTAAATAGGACACGTACACCTGGGAATATAAGAAAAGCAGGATACAGTGGAGACCGTATGGAATATACCAAACAAATGAATAGCAGCTTATGGGAATTCAAAGGAGAGAGATTTCACTTCCCTCTGAGGTGACTAGAGGAAGTACCAGGTTTTAAATTGAGGACCTAGTGTTTTAGGTCACCTAAGAAAAACCAAATCATAATCACTACAAAGAAATATCATTGACTAGATGAGAAGAGACTTTGGATATGAGGACTCTAGAGAGATGAAAAGAAAAGAATGAAGGAAGTAACTTTATTTTCACCAGAGTTGCCCTAAGACAATTGAGACTAAAACTCAGAAAGGGCTAGATCTTATCATCCTGAGGTTTTTACAGTCAGAAAGCAGGCACAACATGATTCGAACGACTGAGGGGCTTGTCCAAGATCACACAGGGAGCGAGTGGCTGACTGGTGATTCCAATTCAGGCCTGTTTAACAGAAAAGCAGACAGCAAGTCCAAAGTGCAATGCCATAGCACTGGAACAATCTCAGGGATGGCCCAGGATCCAGGAGGGATGAGGAGAAGGAACCAAGAGGGGGAAAGAACACATCACAGAAAAGCCTCAGAGGCAGCAGCAAAGCCTCAAATCAGGCCAGGTAGACACTGGCAATCAGGATTTTAAACAAACTGCCTGTTCGTGGCAGGAAGTGAGGGTAGGACTGGGGGCTGTGATCCAGCTCTGCAAGCAGATATCACAGCCTAGATAAAGACTTTGGCAATGGGCTCAAGTGGCCAGGAAACAACACAGCCACCCAAAGCAGCAGTTCCATCACCTGACTGTTGTGGGTACAGACAGTGATGAAGAGACTACTGGCCCATGGGAGCTGACAACAAGTTCTGCAACTTCAGTGGAGCTGAGACTTCTATAAATCCAACTTGCCCATGAGTGGATCTAACTCAGAGAGCCAAATATGGCAAAAGAAGGGAGAAATGGCACTGGTCGTGGGGATTCCCTTAAAAACTTGAAAGTCCCTTTTTCAGGGTAAATAGAGGGAAATACTCGAGGAGCCAGACAGTAATCACATGAGGGAATTCAATGGTATTAAAAAAATAGAACAGTGAAAAACATGGTTGGGAACCTAGGATCAGAAGGATGCTCATTTAAACATAGGGGAGTTATTCTAGACTAATACTATCCAATTAAACTCTCTGAAATGGTGTAGATGTTCTGTATCTGTTGCTGTCCAATATGGTAGCCACTAGCGCATGTGGCTATTGAAACTTGAAATGTGGCTAGTAGTGGTTACCTTATTGGACCGTACACCTCCAGAACAAGCAGCATATATAAACAGAGTATTTGGAGAGGCTGTCATCAATCTAAATGAAGTTCACCCAAAATTGGTTTGGATAAAGTTGATGATAAATCCATGAGGGGACATTAGTGGGAGTGTGTCATTGGCTGGCTAAGGCCTCCTCTCTGAGATGTGTACTTAGGTGCACAGCCATGTCCTTCTGGAGTGTGGGTCTCTGCCTCTGGGAGAGATGCCATGCTGGGCCAGATGGACAGAGGTAAATCATAGGCTTTTATGAGCATATGAAGTGTTTCCTGCGTTTTCCTTTGATCTCACTACCCCCACCAAGGCAAGGGAGCCAACAGGGGGATTCCTTATATTCTCACTACTACCTAAAAGGAAGTTATACTTTCTGGACTTGTTCTTGTGAAAACATAATTTAAAAATTCTGTCCCTGATATACATCTAAAGTAGTTACTAGGCTTAAACACTGAAGCTATATGTCTATATTTTTTGAATAGAGAAATAAATGTGATCTATATATGTCCATAAGCAGCTTTCCCTTCTTCCACAAAGAGCCCAAGAAACTGACTGGAGTGTCCAAGAAGATTCTGGAAACTACCAAGAAAAGCATTGGGAACTCCCCCCCAGGCTCTAGGGCTCCCAGCATAATTCCCATGATTCTCCCACTCTTCACTGTGAAATAATTCAGGGAAATGCTACGAACATATGCAAAATGAATTCAATCCTAGCAGAATTCTTATCTTCTGAAATTCTACTCAGGTGCAGTTAGGATAAAACAGTAAGGTGGGAAGTAGAATAAACAGAGGAGATGAACCCAGCCTCACCAGAAATAATTTGCTGAGAAAAAGAAGGAAGCAGTGTAGTCACACATACGGATACTGAGAGACCACAATTTGTTCTCAGTATCTGTGAGTCCTCTTAAGCCTCAGTCTTCTTGTCTGTAAAATAGAGATAAAGTACTTACCTCAAAGGGGATAATTCTGAATCAAGAGATTTAATGACCAAATGTAATATGTAACCTTATTTGGATCCTAATATGAAAAAGATAATTGAAAGATACTTCTGAGACAATCAAATTTTGAAGATGAACTGGGTATTAGATGATACCAAATAATTATGTTTATGTTTTGAAGAAAATGTCCATATTTTTAGATAGTCATGCTGAGATAGAGAGGTAACACAGGTTCTGAAATTTGTTTTAATATACTTAACAATGAAAGAGGGAGGGAGGGAGGGAGAGAGGAAGCGAGGGAAGGTAAGGAGGGAGGGAAAGAGAGAGAGAATGGAGGGAAGGAGAGAGGGAGAGAGAAAACAAACAGAAATTAGTTTTGAAATGCTTCTTTTCTGCTCCATCCACTGTAAACAGCCAATTTATCCAAACCTTCCTTCTCTGGAACATGACGCCACATTTAAAACCCAAACCTTCCTAAAACGTTCTCACATATAAACCACACAAGATGCTGGCTCCTGGTGGGGGCTACCTATAGGTATTACATATTCTCAAATCAATCATTTGACATTTTTATAGCATCACAAAATCTACACCTTCGCTCCAGCCTAAATCAACAACAAAAGCATCAGCCAAGACTGCATATATTACAGAATCCTTGTAAATCAGCAGTTGCCTTTAGGCTCGAGGGGCCTCCAAATTTGACCAGCTGTTCAAAACAGTAAAATCTCATTAGTTCAATGTTTAAGCACTCACCAGTGAGACCTACTTCAAAGTCATGAACACTCTGAAACCGACGAGAGAATAACCAGGAAACTTCTGTATTTTTAAGTTAATTAACAAGCTGAGAACTTGATTTCCTGTCAACAGGAAAAAAGGGATAGCATGCTATTACAATTTTTTTTCTTTTATTGTTCCTCCCCTTCCTCTCTATGATGAGACACCTTTTTCCTAGTAGAAAAGAATTGATAGGACTCTGCTTCCTACAGTCAAGGTGAGAAACCAGATGGTAAAAGCTATTTATATAAGCTTGGTGTTGACTTTTTTGATCCCTAAAAATTTGAATTAGTGATCGTGTTGACATGGGCACCAGGATGGACAGAAGTGGCATTAGCTTTTATCTTCGCTGAACAACGTTATGGAAGGTTGCTTATCGGCATTTAAGTAAAATCCGTTATACAGCAGCCATCTTTCTTAAACACATGTCAGGAAGCACTGGAATGGTTGTTGGCGAGTATGTTGCGGACAAAATCTGTCCTGACATCTGTCAGATGGTAAAAAAAGAGGAAGAAACTGAGGGTGCTATGAGTTTATTTATTGTGTGGTTTTTAGTTTTACTTGCTTGGGGCAGAGAGATAAAGATGAGAGAAGCTATTTACCAAGCCCTGTTAACTCTCTGATCCTTGGCTGGGCCAGGCAAGAGATGCCACATCATGCTGTCATTTAGCACCAGATGTTTTCATCACTTTGTTAATGGTCTATAGAGACCCAAAGTGTGTGACAAGTATGCAGGTTTTTATTTGCCTGATGGGAAGGTTCTGGGCAGCATGGCGGTGATCACCAGCATTGAGAGAAGACAGGAGGTAGAAGATAGTGAGTGTGACTGTATCACCCACTGTTTGCCCATCAGAAGCTCCTGTATGGAACATGTCTGTCAGTATAGCAAAGCCCATGACTGGAAACAAACTCTTGGCGCCAAGATTTGGTAAGGGGAGTCCAGCTGGCACATTAAGGAATGGAGGCTCACACCTGGCTAGACCAATCAATTTTTCCCCAAAGTGTGCATGCTGTCATGTTGGAGCATGCCCGACCTGTTCTTAAGCCTTGTCTTTTTGACATTTTGTTTTTATCCACCTCTCTCAGCTTTAAAAATGAGAATAAAAGGGCTACCAGTAACCTTGTCGTTGTCCCTATTTTGTTAAAGAATCGTATCACTATCAGATTATTTTCCTGGTGCGTTTTGAAAAGGAAGCTTATTGACAGTAACGTGTTTCTATTCAACATTGCTCCACTGTTACAGGACTTAACTAGACAGAGTTTCATGGGAGCAGTAGTTTGACACCTTCTAAATCATTAGTGTAAGAATCATGCTGTCACATCGTCAATGCTCAATAGATATTTGTTGGCTGAATGAATAAATGAAATCAATCTATTTTACCTGCTGCTTGGTGGCAAAGGAAAAGCTACCTCCTGTTAGATTCACAAGGTCAAGTCTGAAATTAACTTCTCTAGGACTTTCCTGCATTCCTTTCCATGTTTCTCGGATATGATACAATTCTTGCATCTTCTAAAGGCAATTTGACTACCCATTTGTCACATAGATTCCAAACACATTAACTAAAAAAGGGATGAGCAGGAATCATGCTGCGCATATTTTATAATCTTAAAAACAAAAACAAAAAACAAAAACAAAAACACACCAAACCAACCAACCACAGAAAGCCACAGTCTACGAACTTAGCTGACAATTTTTGTAGCACAATCGGCTCTCACTGGCAAATCTTCTCAATTGCCAGAATAGAGACAACAGTAACATGCAAAATGCTGCCAGATTCTCACACAAGTTTTTAACATCACCCTCCATGTTTGGTACAGATGAAAGGGTAATTGGAGGACTGTGGAAAACATGAGTAGTGGGGTCACAGATTTTTCTTTGCTTCTCACATATCCCTCCGCATTCTAGAAGGGAAGGAAATGGCTTATGTAATGTTATGCTAGCGTGAAGTGACTATTGTTTCGAAGCTGGTGCTAACCACCTAAGGCAGGTCGGGGTGTGGATCTGGCTTTCCAGCAGAGGGAACCGCGGGAGTCATGAGTGCCTTATGGTTTTGTTCCTCTTCCAGTATCCAATGCGAACTGAGCAGCAGCGGTACAAAACAAAAACACTTCCAAAAACCTGAGGTTCTTCTCTCCTAGCCCAATGATGTACTTAACAGGAAAGAGGAAATGAAATTAAATGAAAACAGGTTTCCAAAAACATTATACTTACTGGCCAAATCAAAGTCCAAAAAAATGTTAACAGCCCATGATTATATCCTTGGTAAGGGAGGATCCAAAACATAATCCATCAGGAAAAAGACAGTCGAGTCCAAGATATTCCTTGAGAGGGAATCCCAGTAGTACACGAAGTAGCTCCAACCTTCCCCGCAGCAGGAAAGAGCAGTCCCTCTCCCTCTCGATCTGGTACATGAATCTACCATGCCAAAAACCCATTACAAAGCCAGTTCCCCAGCTTGGAAAGATGAGAAGGGCCTAGCAGAGTAGGCGTGCAGCTCTGTGCCCTAACTGTGTCCTGCAGCCATCTACGGCAGTTTAACATTCGGTCACTAAGCTTTCAGGGCACATGCTTCCAGACTGGCAAGGCACTCCAGAAAATGAGTTGACATTTTTTCTAACATGCTCCCTCTGCCATGGCTAGTATTATGTCATCACCCATACACTTGGGCTCTGGCATGTATTTGTTCACCTGGATCCTGCCAGTCATTTGAGCAATTAGCATTTTTCTTTGTGTATGCCTATTTCCCTAGGCATGTCTCAGCTTTTCTGCCTCACAAGTACCATTCTGTGGCTTCGACTGCTCCATGCATCTTTTCATCTGTTACTTACAGTTTCTCCTCCAAATTTATGTAGATCCGAAAAATTGAGTCATGTGACACCACAGATTTACCATTAGAAAGTTAAAGTCTCAGTTCTTTCACCAGACACTAATTTGGAGTGGGTTAGGGTGGAAGAAATTAAGTGTTTATTTTTTCAGTTTGTCATATTGACAAAAGAGCAATACAAATACACACATTATATAGGTTTGTGTCTGAGCTTCGAATGATTTAGAAATCCTACCATTTGTTCAATTTGTCTACTGAAATGAGTTGTAAGAATAAAAATCCATTTTAATCAGTCATACTGCCTTATTTAAACTTCTCATTAATATAGTTAAGAACTTCCTTTAGATGCGTTCAGACCCTATATATTTAGAATTCCTTCTTTCCTTCCTTTACACTCTTGACAAGTTACCTGTGATACTTTTATGGGACAAAGATTTACAATTGCTTTGCTTTAAAACATAACATCTCACATCATTGTCCAGATTCAAATTGACCTTTATTGTATCCATTTATTCAGCTAATATTAAGTGCCTATCATGTGCAAGTTTCTGTGCTAAGAGCTCAGAATATAAACATAAATCAGAAATTTTACGCTCAAGAGACTTAGATTGTTAAGGAAAATAATATGAATAATCATAATGCAAGATAAGAAAGGCAGATAAGGAAAATACAAATAATTATGCTAGGGTAGTTCAGAGAAATACTTTTAGATAGAGGAACTTCAGAAAAAGTTTCTTGAAGTCTTTTTTAAGATCGAAGAATGAGTTCACAAACATATATATGTGGTGCATCTATATTACCACACCGCATTTTTAAGATTTGTCTGTCTCTCTGTGTCATTATACAGCAAGTTCCTTAAGGGCAAGGGACACTGTTTTATCCACATTATGAATTTTTCCTAATACCCAGACAACACCTGGGATGTGCTCAGTAAATGTTTATTGAATGCATAACTTTATTAATAATTAATTTGGTCATGGGGAGAACTCCAGGCAGAGGCCATAGATAGCAGTTGATTACAGACAGATTCTTTTGATTCCATTATTTGGCAAATACAGAATCTTTCAGCTATGAAAAATAAAGCAATATGTTTCTTGTTCCATTTTAAAGTTTATTTTTATTTGAAACAATCTTCTTTGACTTCTCCCCATGTCCTGTTCCATGAATTTGCTGGGCGTGCCTGAATATGCTGAGAGTAACAGGGCTCAGGGTAGAAATTTCCTTTTCTCACCCCAGTTCCTTAGCACCTTCCTGGCTGAGTGAGGGTTTCATTCGTGGCCTCTCGAAAATGTGGGAATGTTTCACCAAGGCTACACTGAGGATTAACCAAACTCAGGCAAGTGTTTGGAGAGATTTAGATGAAGGTCCCCCTGGACTTACAAGGTATTAATTCAGTGGAATGTTTAGAAAATCATGCAGCTTGGCTCAATTCTTCAAACTTGTGAGGCTCTGTTTTGGAGTTATTGCTATGTTCCCATTTCTAACAGATCATAGTCCATTACCATTCACAGCATGGGAAAAGACTTAGGGAAAAGAGAAAGAGAAAAAAAAGCCTGAAGCCTACATCACTTCAATATCTGTGCGTGTGTGTGTGTGTGTGTGTGTGTGTGTGTGTGTTGTAGGGATGGGTGATTGGGAAGAGTGTGCTAAATAACTAGAAGAAAAGTGAGATCCAAAGAGGTTCAGGGTAGACAAAACAGACTCTTCTCCCATTTTATAGACAGCCTAGGACTGAATCTTTCTTTCCCATTTCCTTTATTTTCAGTATCGTTTGTATAAGTTAAATGATAGAGAATACCCTTTTATTTTAAAAAGATTCTTAGTAAATCCATTTAATTATGTTTGAGAGGTGATTAACGTTCAGGCAAACATTGTGACCTCAAAGTCATTTTAATTAAAGATCTTCACTTTTTGAATCATGGGGAGTGCCTGGGAATGGCATTTTCTTGACAACTCTTAACAAAGGCCTATAACACCACTTTACATACAATTACATGTACAACTTAGTATGTTCATACTTATGAACTACTGGATACTCACTAACACCCTAGAAGGGCCATCAGCCTCATTTTTTAATCCACATTTCAGAGAAAAACAAACAGACTCTAGCTGAATAACTTGATTTCCATTAACTACTAATTAGCCACTTTCTAAATGTCATTTCATTTAATCCTTACACCAGCCCTACATGAGAAGTGCTAACATCCCTCAATACAGATTATTTCTTCAAATTAGAGAAATCAGGTACTTTCCAAAGCATCACAGAATTTGTAAAATGGTGACTCTACTTTGTTAAAATGGCCATTAGAGCATCAATGCTATTCTTTAATCACATTCATTTATTCATTCAACAACATCTGCACTGACTGCCTACTACGCATCAGGTACTGTTCTAGTACTCTAGATATATCAATATGTTTTGGTGTTTACATGTTCAAAATGGAGATAAATGAATTATACTCCACATGTATATGTGTGTACACATACCTACTGGTGCTCTATTGCTATGAACCACCAGTTTCACCAGGACTAAATTTCACAAGTGGAAACAGCTTATATGTTTTGAGTACATCAAGCACTGCTCAAGGGGCTGCAATAGCCACTGCCAAGATGTTTCCTGCACTGTTTAGTCAGAATCCAACGAGTACATCTTGCAAGAACCACCCCCAGAGGCTTAATGGCTAAATGTAGTTTCTTAACCCACAATCTTAGTCTCAGAACCCACTGTTAGACAGGATAAATCAGTGGTAAAGCTAAGGGTATTCATATTAAATTATATCTATTTACGTTTTGTCGATGATCTGAAGAATTTGATGACCCTGATCTTGAACTTCATAAAATGTTGATATTTTTTGTGTAAGAATGCATGGTATTGTATAGAAATGATTAGTTTACAAGGTTGTATGCAATTCAGCCATCAACTGTTTCTTAGGGAATTTGGAGAGCACTATGCCACCATTCAAGTATTTTCTTTCTTTCTCTCTGCCCCTACTTCTAATGTTAATTGATTTGCTCCATGAAATGCCCTGTAAAGTGGCCAGATGTTGTAAGAGAATCTTGATAGTATGGGAATTCAGCAGGAGACTCCAGCAGCACAAAGCGATGCTCAAATTTCTCCAGCTCTTAATTTAGCAAAAACAAAGGCTCCCACTTTAAGTGGGATTATGAAAAATCTCCTGGATTCCACTAGTAATGTCTAAGAAAAAGAAAAATTGTCCACTACTCCTACTACTAAACACACAAAACAGGATTTTGTTAACACAGAATAAGTTGCTGTGGACTGATGGCCAGGAGATCTAGGTTGATTCTTAACTCTGCTATTGTCTAGCTGTGTGATCCTGGACAAATCAAATGCTCTGTGTGTCTCATGATCTCAGTTTTCCAAATAGATGTTGAATATGGTAAGTGTGCTTCCATTAGGTATGAACAAACTATTTTGGGGATTTAGGGGAGCAAGTAACACTCCCAGGGGAAGTCACAGATTTCACAGAGGTGGTCCAGTCTTTGAAGGAGTTTTGCATGCTGAAAAAGGGACAGTAATGAGGGGAAAGGATGAGATAAGGGTCATTGTGTATTTACAGCAGTGTTTGTAGTCACAATCAACAGCCATTTGCAGAGATTATCATAAAAGGGGGTGAGGTGTCATGGCACATTCATGGATTAGGGAAAGGCAGTGAATAATTGCAAAAAAAATTGCATAGACAAGGCTGTAAAATGAGTTCTGTTCAAATTATGCAGGACCTTCTGTGGCTCACTTAGTTTAGATTTTATCCAGAAGGTAGCAAGTGGCCAATGGCAATTTTTGTTTCTTCTTGTTTCACAGTAGGACAAGATTTTTAACACAGGATGAGGGATGAGAAGGTAAACAATGCTTAGGAGATCAGTTAGGAAGACAGTGCTCTATACCAGGAAAGACATAAGGGTATAGATTTAAAACCTAGCAGATGTTGAAGACGTTCTTAGGGAAAATTAACAAGATATTGTGACTTGGAGGAAAAAGAGAAACTAAAAAATCAGTAGGGCTATGGAGTTTCTAATTTGAGAGGCTGTACATAATGACATTTTGGTCAACAACAGACTACCTATACCACAGTGGTTGCATCGGATTATAATGGTGCTGAAAGACTCCTATCGCCCAGTGACAGTCATAGCACAATGCGTTACCTTTTCTCTGTTTAGATGTATTTAGATACACAAATACTTACCATTGTATTACCATTGCCTACAGTATTCAGTACAATAACATGCTGTACAGGTGTGTAGCCTAAGAGGAATAAACTACAGCATATAGCCTAGGTGTATAGCAGGCTCTACCATCTAGGTTTGTGTAAGCACACTCTGATATTCACACAACAATGCAATCACCTAATGGGGGATTCCTCAGAAGATGTCCCCATTGTTAAGTGATTGCATGATTGTATAGTGATCCTATAGAGACAGATGGTCAAACTTGAGCACACGTCAGAATCACTGGAAGGCTTGCTAATGCAGACTACTGGGCCCTGTCCCCCAAACTTTCAATTTAATAGGTCTTGGTGGGGTCCAAGAGCTTGCATTTCAACAAGTTCTCAGGAGATGCTGCTGCTACTCTGGAGATCACCCTTCGAGAACCACTGATGTAGGATTTAAGGGAGTGGAGAGTTCATTTAAAAGGGAAGCAAGCTGACAGGTTAATTTCCAGGTATGCAATGTTTGAGCAACCTATGGAGCATGTTATACATACACACACATATATGGATATATATACACACAGAGATACATAGGATATATATACGTATCCATATATATATATACACACACATATGGGATATATATAGTATCCATATATATCTATATGGATATACTCATCTATAGGATATGTGTGCGTATATATATCCTTCTATATAATAAGGATCTATATATCTCCTTATTATCTCTCACCCCACTAGCTATAAAATCCAAGACAGCAATGTTGTGTTTGGTTCACATCTATATCCCCAGTGCCTATAGCACAATGCCTAGAACATATCTGTTGCTCAGTAAAAATCTGCTAAATGAATGAAAGAATGTTGAATTAATCCAGGTTGAGATGACCAGGAGGTAATTGTAGATATGGATTATGAATTTCGGACAGAAGTGACATCTGTTCATATGAATTGTGATATACAGACTGAAGAAGGATGGTTGTTAAAATGGTTATACTGCCCAAAGCAATTTATAGATTCAGTGCTATTCCTATTAAACTACCAATGAGATTCTTCACAGAACTGGAAAAAAACATTTTTAAAATTCATATGGAACCACAAAAAAGCCTGACTAGCCAAGGCAATCCTAAACAAAAAGAACAAAGCTGGAGGCATCATGCTACCCAACTTCAAAATACACTGCAGGGCTACAGTGACCAAAAAAGCATGGTACTGGTACAAAAACAGATACACGGACCAATGAAACAGAATAGAAAACTCAGAAATACGACCACACACCTACAACCATCTGATCTTTGACAAACCTGACAAAAACAAGCAATGGTGAAAGGATTCCCTATTCAAAAAATGGTGCTGGGAAAACTGGCTAGTCATATGCAGAAGACTGAAACTGGACCCCTTCTTTACACCATATTCAAAAATTAACTCAAGATGAATTAAATCCTTAAATGGAAAACCCAAAATTATACAAACCCTGTAAGACAACCTAGGCAATACCATTCACGACATAGGAACAGGCAAACATTTCATGACAAAGACACCAAAAGTAATTGCAACAAAAGCAAAAACTGACAAATGAGATCAATTAAACTAGAGTTTCTGCACAGCAAAAGAAACTATCAACAACAACCTACAGAATAGGAGAAAAATTTTTCAAACTTTGTACCTGACAGAAGTTTAATATCCAATATCTATAAGAAACAAATTTATAAGGAAAAAAAAACCAACGCCTTCAAAAAGTGGGCAAAGGACAGGAACACTTTTCAAAAGACCACATAGATGTGGCCAAAAGTCACATTGAAAAAAAGTTCAACAGCACTGATCATTAGAGAAGTGAAAATCAAAATCACAATGAGATACCGTCTCATACAATTCAGAATGGCTATTGTTAAAAGGTCAAAAAATAACAGATGCTGGTAAGGTTGTAGAGAAAAAGGAAAAAAGATACACTTGTTAGTGCGAGTGTAAATTAGTTCAATCATTGCAAAAGAAAGTGCAGTGATTCCTCAAAGATATAAAGACAGAAATACCATTTGACCCAGCAATCACGGTTACTGGGCACATACCCAAAGAAATATAAATAGTTCTATTATGAAGACACATACATACATATGTTCATTGCAACACTGTTCACAATAGGAAAGACATAGAATCAACCTAAATGCCCATCAATGATAGATTAGATAAAGAAATTGTGGTACATATACACCATGGAATACTATGGAGTCATAAAAAAGAACGAGAACATGTCATTTGCAGGGACATGGATGGAGCTGGAGGCCATTATCTTTAGCAAACTGAGGCAGGAACAAAAAACCAAATACCACATGTTCTCTAAGTGGGAGCTAAATGATGAGAACACATGGACACAAAGGGAATAGCACACACTGGTGCCTATCAAAGGGTGAAGGGTGGGAGGAGGTAGAGGATCGGGAAAAGTAACTAATGGGTACTAGGCTTAATACCTGGGTGATGAAATAACATGTACAACAAACCCCCATGACACAGTTTACCTAAATAACAAATCTGCACATGTACCCCTGAGCTTAAACGTTAAAAAAAAAAAGAAGGCAGATAAATTCTTTAGAGCTGATATTTTTCAAATCCCTAAGAAGTCCAGGAGAATTATGTATAAGAAATTCCACTGAGCTCATAAACTTCATAGGGAAGTGCCAATAAATGGTTGAAGATGCAATCCATGTTTCGAGTCTCTCGCAGTCTGAGCAATAAGTATATAACCTGCAAAGCTAAACACCACGTGTTCCTACAAGTGTGGAAACAAACACTGAAGGAGGAACTTCTGCACTTGGAGGGAAGCCGGACTAGGTAATCTCTCAGTTCCTTTCCAATTCTTATACAGTGTGTATTACGATTCTATGGCTAAAGTGAGGAGTGGGGAGCAATGGGCAATGGTGGGTTCACATGAACTTGAAAGGAGGGATACAGTAGTTGAACGGGGGCAGTACAGCCAACCAAAATGTATTTCAAAATGGGAAAGACAAGCATAATAAAAACACAAGAACGAACGAAGATACCACGGGGAAAAGAAACATGTGAATCAGGACACCAGTGAAATGCAGGCCATGACCCTACCCCCAACCTATTGCAAAAAGTGGATGGACCATTTCAAATCCTAGCCAAGAGCATGCCACCCACAGCACTGCAAATCAATAAACCAGGCAGCTACTCTTCTATTGTCTCTTCTTCCTTGCTAATTAGAAGTGAATAGATTCTTATGAGAGAATAAAGCTTTTGCTTATCAGAATACCATAGAACATCCTTGTGCTGAAATATCACAGCTCTGGCATCAGAAACATCAAGAAAAGACACATATATTCTAATTCTGGCACTCTCACAATGGATTATTTTTAGAAGCAAAGTACATAAATTAGGCAATATTTTGCAGAGAAGAGAATTATTTTTATCAGTAAAGGAAATTTGTGGCCTGATAGTGATATAACATGGTCCTCTCAAGTTAGAATACGCTTTTTCCTCTGCTACTGGTTTAGAAATGCCTTAGAAATACACAAAGGATTTAAAAAAAAAATAGAAGTGCAGTGCCTCGGGGAGTACCGCTAGTTTAAATAACACATGAAAAGTATTTATGAGCCCTTTTTTATGAGGTGGTCAAAGAAAAGACCATCCAGCACGTAACATAAGACTGGCTGAAGAAGAAAGCATTTCCAAACCACATTGGAGAGTTAAGCATGAATGGAATTTTATTTCAGTCTCTATTGCTTATTTAAATTAATGGTGTTTTCAGATGGGGCCTAAATGATAATGCAGATCAAGGTGAGGCTTGCCAGGAAGAAAATATACTAGTCTATTATTCAAAGAATGTTACTAGATAATGCTGAAATAATTTGAAATATATGGGTTTGGCAAAAAGGGGATTTATGGAAGAGATATGTGGCTGTAACACGCCCAAGTCCATTTCGCATTCTGTGGGTTGAGTATTTCGCTAGAGTCAGGGCTTTGGAACTACTCCATGCTCAGCAAATGTGGCTAGGTTGTCTATGGTCTACAAGGTCAGAGCATTGCACACACAGAGCCACAACACGTTATTATAGCACCAGGTCCAGTCGGCTACAAAATGGGCTGTTCTTCATTTATTCAGTCGTTCCAACTGACCCCTCTAAAGAGTGCATGCCTTTTGCTTTATTTCTTCTAAGTGGTAATGGGTCTGAGCTAATCTACTCATGATCTACTTTCTGGGCCCCTTTGTGACAAAAAGCACGCCCTGGTGTGTGACAGCTGGCAAAGGTTATGGTTGTGGACGCAGCCATGGAACAGAATGAAGATAACTGGCCCCTACAGGCATTAAACTGAGATCCTAGGCCTCATTAATTCCCTGTCTTATAATGAGCATCTGCCCTGTGAGTTGTATCAGTAACAAATTGTAATGGTAAAGTGTTCCCTGAGGCCAACCAGTTGATTGAGTTCCATAGCTGCGTCAAGAGTATTGATGTGTTCAACCCTTAAATGAATGCCTAATGCTTCTGGTCATTCAATCATTTATTCCACAAACATCAATTAAGAACTGACTACATTCTAGACACTGTACTAGGCTATAGCCAAACCTTTGTGATTTTCCACCAAATTCCTTTTGGATACTACAAACATAACACAGTTTACTAAATCTGAAGTTAGCATTTCTGGATCAGAAAAGCAAGCCCCATTTTTTGTTTAAAAATTTAAAATAGAATCCACGGGATCATTAACACAGCATCAGCATTCCTTCTCAAAAATCCCCTGTTTCAAGTTCAGAAGCATCAAGCCAAATTATATATTTCAGAAATCTCACACTTAATAGAGACATAGAATTCCACTTAGAAAAAGAAATGCAATATTAGACAGTATATGTTATTTGTGTATCCACAAAGTAACTATAAATACATAAATAATAAAAATACAAAATAATTTATGTATTCATAAAATATTATGAAGGTGAAGAAAAGGAAATTAGGCGATAGGAAATTCCACTTTCAATTAATTTAGTAAAACCAATCATTTTTCATTCCCTTTTACAGAACTGAACCGATTGTAGGATAAATTTTAAGCATTTACTTCTTTTTCCCCTTGGTCATCTTTCTTATCACCAAATTTTTGGTTTGTGGTGGTTTGGATAGTTATGGAAATGACTGATGTATATATCATGGACCCTGACTTCTTTCCATTTATAAGGGACACACCATCAGCTGGCACACAAGGCAGCTTGGCACATATATAACCCCCACCTCCTCCTCTTGGTGCCTATTCTCCACTTCCCCAATCTTTCTTTCCAACCTCCTTGCCAGATGGAATAGTAGTTTACCAGCAGGAGGGAACCCCATCCTGTGACTGCTTCTATGCAAGAACACTGGATATAGAACAAAAAGTTGTCTACTCTTCAGTAGTTGTCAAGCTGAACCCAAGGTAAATGAGCCCTTCTCATCTTGTGGTGGGAATAACTCTCCAAGAGGTAAAGGGGAAGTTTAATTTGCTTTTAGTAAGAGCTAATCTGCAATTCCTCGCTTTTCATTACAGCAAAGTAATTTTCAAAATATATCCTGCCAGACCAAATACAGATCAAATGAAAGCAGGACACTGCCTCCATTTATGTGTTGCAATCTGTACTGAGCCTGGTGGAGGCTGAAGTCTGTCTTTGGTGCAGCAACTCACAACAACGTTTACCAGCACCATGTCATGTGATGGTAAGGGGTTTTCGTCTAGTTGTGGGTTTCCAGCCATATTTGAATAGCAAAAATTGATGCTTTTTTACAATTAATCTATCTTGCAGTTTGGCAAACAAAGAACAACTTAACTTCTGCAAGACTGTATTTGTTTGATTTTTCCTTGAAAGTACACAATGTAATACCTCAAGTCTGCCTAATTAATTAGAAGTTACTCAATTGGACTTTATGCTTCAATTTTTCCTTTTTCTTTCCCAGAGGCAGGCATACTTTCATCCTGAAACATGGGATAGGAAGCTGTGACAAAGGCAGGAGGGCATTTAGTAGACGGATTACATTTGCAAATATCCCTTAAAAAGCAACAGGGAGCTTGAGACTGATGGGCAATAATTTTATTGCATTTATTATCATTCTGAGCAAAATAAAAAGTAATGTGAGAAACCCTGATTTATAAAAGGACTTTGCGATCACAGCAGTCTAAGTTCTGACTACGCTGCCTGCCACCTGAGCATTCCGAGCAAACTCCTTCATCTCTGAGTCTCCATTCTCCTGTCTGTAACAGGAAGACCATGGTGCCTATGCCTTCGGGTTTTTCTGAGTAAGTCAGGAGAAAGTGCCTATCTTGGTGCCTGATACAAAGTAGGGGCTCAAATGTGTTACAAATCTGCCCCGTTCGCACTTTATGGAGTGTAACTTTGTGCCTTTATGGATGACTGAGAAGTAACACAGCATATCCACATCAGAGTTCTGTAGCGTACGGTCATGTGAAAGTCTCAATACACTCACTCACCCTATTCAATCATTCTACTAACTAATGACCACGTTCTGTGTGAAAGGCACTGTTTCAAGGAGGACAACTGACATCAAGATTTGTGTTATCACACAGTCATTTAATTCCAGATCTGTACTATTTTTAGGTAAAGCTTTGAATCAATTCCTTACCAAAGATATTTGAAGAAAAAAACACATTTTCTTCTACGCTTCCTATGTATGTCCAATTTCTTTTGTTTGTTTGTTTTGTTTTGTTTTTCTGAGACTGAGTCTTGCTCTGTTTTCCAGGCTGGAGTGCAGTGCGATCTGGGCCCAGTGCAACCTCCACCTCCTGGGTTCAAGCGATTCTCCTGCCTCAGCCTCCCAAATAGCTGGGACTACAGGTGCACGCCACCATGCCCAGCTAATTTTTGTATTTTTAGTAGAGACGGGGTTTCACCATGTTGGCCAGGATGGTCTCGATCTCTTGACCTTGTGATCTGCCTGCCTCGGCCTCCCAAAGTGCTGGGATTACGGGCGTGAGCCACCACACCCAGCCTGTTCGATTTGTTTTTAAGAGGCAGGATTCCAATCTCACAGTTAGAAAATGTGGTATTCAGGGTAGCAGTTATAATACTGTGACTATATTTCTCGAGCCATAAATTGACATGTGGTCTGACAAGCATAAAGTGTACTTCTGGAGACAGTGGGATAGAATATTTGAAATCAGAACTGGAAAATTTGGGACATATGAAGGCTATAAATAGTGGGCAGAGACTGAGCTGGTTCCAGCAGAGACTTGATTCCTACTGAGAACCACATAATTAGCCAGCCCCCATTTGTTACACATATAAATACTGGTACATAACACAGGCAATTTAAACCAGCAGAGTAAACAAACCATGCCTGTGCCAGAGGGCCGCCTGGCACACACATTGTTGTTCCCAGAGGTCTGCAAAGCCCTGTGCAGGATGAAGCTGCCTTTGAGGAACTGACAATTCAGCTGGGAAATAAAGCCAGCGCACTGATATTGAGAGCTAAACACACCCACACACTGCAGTGTATTCACTGACATGAAATGGTTAATCTTCATTGGTGCTTCCTCCTACAGGAGGGTGATTTTACACAGGAGATTTTAAGACATCCATGCTTCTTCCCAGTGGGAGAAAATACCTTCTGCTCAAATCCATCAAGAAGTTACTTCTCCTACCTAGGCTGACAAAACAATACTAGGATTAGAGCAAGATAGAGAGCTGGAGCCGGGAGTAGTAGCAGGCAGCAGGCACGTCACAGAGCATCTTGCAGGGGATTATCCTTCTTTGTTACTTTCACATTATCATTAGGAATAATGGATAGTATCTCTCTACAAAATATAAGAACCCTGATGCAAGACTTTGACTGTTCCAACACAGAATGACAATGAACAGGAAGTGTGTGGGGCACAAACTTATCAAAATAATGATCAAACAATCCCCATGATGAAACTATGAATATGAAGGAGGTTGCTCGGAATGCTCCGGTGGCAGGCAGTGTAGTCACAGTTGGTACCTATTAGACACTCTAAAAGCCTTGAATACATCCTCTCTTAATCTCAACAATCCCTATTGTCATCTCATCTTTTACAGGGAAGGGCATTGAGGCTGAGAGACATTAAGAGACACTTGCTCAAGTTCACACAACTTCCAGTAAACTGTACAGCCCCAAACTGAATCTAAGTCTTCCAACTCCATGACTCCAAACATAACACCCACGGCAAGAGGAAAAATTGTGTAAAAGGACTCATCCATTTCCAATGAAGGACCAGAGCAGAGACTATTCTCTCAGCCTTACGGCTCTTCACCACACAAGCATCAGAATCACTAAGGAACATCTTGGAAATACTGATGCTTGTGGCCCATCCTGCAATTTCTGATTCAGGAGCCTGAGCATGGGCCTGGGTCTCTGGATTTCGAAGACGCTCCACAGCCTATGCTGGTGATTTTCCTACAGACTTATTAAAAACTTTGACAAACCCAGCTCTATCTGGCTGAGTTTCCTCTTATTTCTTAGTGAGAGGGATTATAAGTCTGCATCTAATGTTACAATTTAGTATTTGCTGGTTGCCAATTATAAGTCCACCTCCGATGAACATGCAGGAATGGCCAAATAGCTCTAATTCCTTGCTAGTGGTTCAGGCATTCTCCAAAAGATTTTGAGTTTTTCATAAAATTCCATAAATTTCATAAAGTTCTCTAGTTGACACCTAGAGATTTTATATTAGGTTGATGTCTACTCTGGGTGACACATTCTTGACTACTGTAATAAACTAACATGAGAATAAGCCCAAACCAGGCTAAAGAGCACTCTCACAGAATGCACTCAGGATGGCCAAGTTTGTGAAAAACTAGAAGCAAGAAACAGCAGCCAGGGGGGTAGGTATAGCTATGCAAACACTATGCAGACACAACTCAGGTGGCTTTTGCTAAATGGAATATATAAATTTAAACATATGGCATACATACTTCCACTAACAGCAAATTCCAAGAATACTAATGTCTACAAATTACACAAAATAGGAAGGCAGATAGGGTGAAGAAAATGAGTCCATTTCCAAAACCTTCATTTGAAATTTTTTGGTCTTCTACCACAGAGATGGGTATGAAAGAAAAACATTGGACCAAAATATTCAACTCCATATTTCTGTAAAGCTCAAACCTCAGAAGTTATCTATTGTTTAATGTCTTTAACTCCATTCCTACGGAAGAATGGAGTTAAACATGGTACACTGGGCTCTTGGCTCAATGCTGGAAAAGAGAATGGTGCCAAGGACAACTTACATTTCTGACCTGTCTCTGCTTCTCAGTGGTTTAGGTAAAAGATTTGACCTCGATGCCTCCATTTCTCAATCTGAAAATCTGAGAGGAAGGAGGAGGAATGTTGGTAGACGAGAAGCACCACATTTGTACTATACTTATGCTCTAATTGCAAACTACCCACAGCTATGTATATTCTGTTTTATGTACTTTATAAGAGTCAGATGTGGAATTCCCTGTGGTGGTGGTTGTTTTAACTCTCTAGAAACTTGAAGGCAAGTAAGAACTAAAAAGAAACTCAATAAATAGAGCTTAAAAATTAAACATGTTGGATATTTTCCTTCCTAATTTGTTTTGTAAAGAAGTAGAGTGCAGACTCTCCTCAATGGAGTGCTTTCAAGTGAATCATAATCACACGCATGTGCAAAGCCACCAGTGAAGTCTAGATGTGCAATTAAATGCCTAATTTTGCTTAAAGAGCCCTGCATTCTTTACTCCCTGACTACACCCTCAGGAAAACACACAGTAGCCTTCTCTCTTGAGTACTGGTTCTTTAAAGTGTTTATATGCCATGAAAGTGCAACTATGTGCCCAATTAGGGGTGCAATTGCTGGGCTGAAGCATGAAACTCAGCTTTAGCCCCTACCATGCTGGCTAATTCTCCAGATCCTAGTTACCAACCCAAAGGGTCATATTAGTCAGCTTCCTCTGTCATCCTGGGGCTCGGTGAGAAGCATTAGATTCTTTTATTCTTTGCCAGTCTTTGAAATGGTATGAGGGAGAAAAAGTCAAACCAATGATTTTATAGTGTTCTTTTAGAGGAATTTTATATATTCCTCAACTAAATGATTAAAAACTATCCTCAGATATTGCCCTGCTGATGTGGAGAGAGGTAAATATGGTAGGGAATAAGGAAAGAAAAATAGGAACTCTTCCTTTAATTCTGTCTCTTTCTACAAATCCTGATCAAGCCCATTTTCAGCCTGTTGAAGAGAGACTGTGGATTACCAATATAGACCTACTGCTAGGGAACTATAGCATATGTTCTCAAAAGGTTGTGCTGTCAGAATTTAGAATATTCTCTATTTAAAAATTATAGATAAATCTCTTTCATTGAAGGTTTTATATTGGCCATCCCTTTCCTTAAGTAACTGCCAGATCAGGTCATGGCCAGTGGTGGAATGGGCTGGTTGAGAAAGATCAGCACCAGGGGTTAGACACCCCACTCCACAGGGCAACCAAGAAGAACAGGACCCAATGGTAGATAAGAGGAAGAAGTCTAGACATGGAGGTGTGTACAGAGATTTCTGAGGGGCAGGCAGGGACAATAAGGGCAAGAAGAGGAGAACTGGTGCCAAGCAACATGTAACAGCCATGGGAGTGAGGTGCAGAACTTCATGCTCTAGGGAACCACTGGGAAATGGCTGATTTGATTCCTTGTATTTCTTCTTTGGTTCCTCATATCCTTTAATTCCTTGTGTTCAGCTTTTCCTCTGGGATTTCATCTTGGCCATGAGAAACAAGAAAAAAACCCAGGTTTTGGGACCTTTTGCCCAAACTTTTACTGTACTCCTACTGTGTGTCAGGTGTTGATTATAGTAGTAGGTGTTGATAATACAACAGTAAACCAGTTGATGAAAGTAATGGTCAGGAGGAGATCTAATGAGATGCTTGGACTCAGGCATCTATTATTCTGCAGACTCAGGGCATCTTTCAGCAGATTCCAAAGTCTAGGATGACATGTAAGTGATTTCAGTTGGAAGAATTCACGTTCTGTTGGAACAGAGCTCCAGCAGGCAAGTCTGGACCCTGACTTACTGGTGTATGTTTATTTCTCTCCCCTCTTGTTTGTCCAGGCTGCTGCATTTCTACATTCCCAGTCTTACTAAAAAAAAAAAAAAAATTTCATGTCTTGCCTCATTTCTAGTTGGCAGAGCAAAAATTTCAGCTGTTGATATTTCATGCCTCACAATAAACCAGGGCTTGACCTCTCACTGGCAAGTGGTCCCCTATTGTGTGGTGGACACACAGCTCTCTGGGCTTATCCTGCAGATTCTATTCTTGCTCTTGCCAGAATAGCTCTGTGTGACGCTGTCATGACTGAATCATGAGCCAAACAGTTGAAGTGGTTAAACGTCAGCCCCAGACCACTCAGAGAGATGCAGTTGTTATGCTTCAACATAAAAGATAAAGATTTATGAAGTAAATCAAAATAATTATTTGGAATTTATCCTTCTCATCAAAAATATGCCACCTTGGTATATAGTATTAATAATATGGCAAGGATCAAACATCATTGTCTTTCTTTTGATACTTGGAATTGTGAATGACAAATAAATACGATTTCTATTGACAGAGAGGGAAGGGACAGGCTAGAAAGTGGCTTGCTTTCATGGAAATCAGTGAAGTGCTGGGCAAACCCTTTTGTTTTTGAAGGTTATAATTATTGGTTATTAGTGGATCTAACATTCACATGATTTTTTCCCAACTAAAATATTGAGTCATGATAGTTACGTGGCTTCCATTAAACTGGAGAAGACATACAGCTGGAGAAATCCCACAGAGCTGAAACTTAACTAGTGTAATAGGAAATCTGTCCCACAAATGCCACAGGCAGAATGCTAAAGTGGAGGTATTTAGTGCCTGGGAAGTCAGAACCATCTAGACCTCAATTCTGTCTTAAAACTCTACCCCACCTTAAATATCCAATGGGTTTAAAAGGACTGAGAAATACTTGGGGTACCCTGATACACTATGACAAACAGGCAGCCAACAGCCCTAATGCCGCCCCTAGCATGTCAAAGGCTTAATGCCAGACACCTCCCTCCAGGTCCTCATTCTGTCTCCTTTATATATCACTCAGTGGTTTCCTACTGACCTCTCACTCTTAGTATTTCCTCTTCCTCACAGATGCATGTGTCAGAGTAATCTTCTAAAAGCCAGCTTCTGTTCATGGCACCCACTTGTCCAACGACCTCAAGGGGTCCTCTTTAATAATAGCAATTGTAGCATCCATCAGTTTACTAGGTTTCAATGCTGTGCCTTATTTTCATTTTCACAATGATCCTATAAGGCAGGGCATATTTCTTCCATCCATTTGATAAACAGGCATGAACAAATCCTCACCGAAATAAGCAATGAGAAAACCAAAGATCAGAGAGTTTGAGCAATCTTGCTAAAATAAGCCCTCCTTTTAGCCTTTACACATAGATCTATCCAGTTTGAAAGGCAGGGATCTCTCCAGTCCTCCAGACTATCCTACTGGAAAAAAACACACACACATACACTATTTCTTTGGCATACAAGGCCTTCCAGAATTTAGTTCAAATAGAGCTCTTCAGTTGGATCGTCCCCACCCATATCCTTTGCTTTGGTCGGAAAAAAATTACATGAAGTTTCCTAGAAATATCCAGCCCATCCTTTGTCTGGATCTTTTATCCTGGTCTTACCTCCTAAAATGCTTCTCCCCATCTAAATTCTGCCCACTAGTTGTGAAATGCTGAGGCTAAAAATCTACCTTTGCCACCAAGCCTTCCTCAAAAGCACACTGCACCACTAACACACCAACTAGATGTGACTTCTTCCTCCTCTGCCTCCCAAAGGGCCCTGTGACAGTCTCTCATGGAGTGTGTCCGTGACACGTATGAGCATGATCACAAGCTTTGAAGTCAGAGTTCAATTCCTTGTTTTTCCACTTATTACTTAAACCACAGGACTTTGTCCCTACATCATTGTCCTCTACCATTATAGGAATTCAATTACATAACAAATGGAAGGTGCTCAGCACAACCTGCCAAGGAGCAAATTTTCAAATATCTATCATTGTTATTCTTAAAAGGATTCATATCCATGCATTATTTCTTCTTCTGATCATAAGATTGTTGAAGAGGGGAACTACCTTACTCAGTCTTCTAGCCACGCTGTGCTTAGTGCTGCATGGTAAGGTTTGACGAATGAAAAATAGATATGATGGCACTTCCAATCTAACCTCAGAACATTTAGGCTGCAAAGGGATACCAAAATTCCATGTAACTATACGGTAAAATTGCAGCAAGTAAATAATGAGGCAGCAAGGGTTTAATGTGTTCCTGGGTTATTGTTGTGTCTACTTAACTCAGATGAGTGGGGTCCAAGGTCTATGAAGCCACAGTCACAGTTAAAGGAGAGAGAAATGCTCAAAATACACCTCCCACTCTCTGTACATGGATGAAGAAGAGCTTACCATGCTTGAGGAGAACGGCAGTAGCAGGAGAAGTGTCATAGGAGGAGGAGGAATGGCAGCTGATATTTATTGAGTATTTAAATAGGTACCTGACAGTAGCTTAAACATGTGTGTTAACTCATTGAATCCTCACGACAGTCATTTGAGATAGCCACTAGTCTCCCACTTTTAGATGAAGAAACTAAGGTAGAGAAAAGTTAAGTAACTTCTACAATCTCACAGAAGTGGTAGAACGGGGATTTGAACCAGGGCCCTTGCATTCAATAGCTATCCTCTATATATCACAGGAGCAGTATGGACATTGTGCTGTTCCCTTCCACGGGATCAGTCCAGCCAGACCTCAGCAGAGAGAGCTGTGCCTGATCACCACTCACTGCGTTTACTGGGCTGCTTCCTCTAGTAGACCCAAATGCCATAGAACCTGTGCTTTTACTCTGGGAAGGATAGAAAGAATATTGATATGAGATAGTAATATCTACTTTTAAAAGCCCATACTTACATGTTTGCAAAGTCAGTTTCAAGCCCATGAAGATGTCTGGGACAAAATGACCAACATGGGTAGAGATACCGGTAAAACCCTGGCACTGTGAGCTTTCTGAAGAGTTCGTGGGGGGAGGCAAAGCAGGTACAAGCTGACACTAAACAATAAAGAGAAGCAGCCTTGCTCCTGGATTAATTCCTTCAGGAAAACAAATACAAGCAATTTGATGAAAGTGTCTTTAAAAGTTACCATTCCTTTAGGCATCCACAACTTGGACAATGAGACCATTTATGTTGCAAAATTAATACTAAAATTGCTGCCTAAACTAGTTAACATAATGAGAGTGCTTTCAGACTGAAACCATGAGAAAATGAAATAGATCCACATAAAAGAAGCCTGGATTGGCTGAGACTATTCATTAGCATTGCTTTTACATAAATCACTCAATTCTTGAAGGGCCAGAGGCTACCATATTCTGAAGCATGAAGCTAATCAATTCAGGAGGAAGGAATTTTGCAAACCTTTCTTGAGTTTGCCACATCCTAGGCTGTAGCAAATCTTTGCTATTTCACTAAATATATAATAGGTCGACATTCTGCCTAAAGGATGGGCTGTGTGCCAGAGTGGATTCAATATGGTTTGGCTCTGTGTCCCCAACTGAATCTCATCTTGTAGCTCCCATAATTCCTGTGTGTTGTAGGAGGGACCCAATGGGAGATGATTGAATCATGGGGGCAGGTCTTTCCCATGCTGTTCTTGCGATAGTGAATGGGTCTCAGGAGACCTGATGGTTTTAAAAACAGGAGTCTCCCTGCACAAGCTCTTTTTGCCTGCTGCCATCCATGTATGATGTGACTTGCTCGTCCTTGCCTTCCTCCATGATTGTGAGCTTTCCACAGACATGTGAAACTGTGAGTTCTCCATTAAACCTCTTTCCTTTGTAAATTGCCTAGTCCCAGGTATGTCTTTATCAGCAGCATAAAAATGGATTAACACAGAGTTCATAGGATGAGTGCTTGGCTACCATTTCAAGCATGCAGAAAGAAGGCATTGGGCTGACAATTTCAGTCACTAATTTAGGTCAATTCCTTGACAAGCATTCTTTCATCCAGTTGGCCCCAGAACATGCATTCCAAACAAGGGTGATAAAGAGGGAAAAACTTCTTTGGACAATGAGAAAATTGTATTCTTTTTAAGTATAAAGCACAGATGAGCCAGGTGCAGAGGCCCACGCCTGTAATCCCAACACTTTGGGAGGCCAAGGCAGGCGGATCACTTGAGGTCAGGAGTCAGGGCAGATCACTAGCTTGGCCAACATGGTGAAACCCAGTCTCTACTAAAAGTATAAAAATTAGCCAAGCATGGTGGCAGGTGCCAGTGATTGCAGCTATTCAAAAGGCTGAGGCGGGGAAGTGCTTGAAACCAGGAGGTGGAGGTTGCAGTGAGCCGAGATCATGCCACTCCACTCCAGCCTGGGCAACAGTGCAAGACTGTCTCAAAAAAAATAATTAAAGCACAGATATACACATAGTACATAGACAGATATACAGCATCTGTAGTATTAAAATTCCATAGTTGGTAGAATCATTAGGAAAAAAAGTGTATCTATAAAAGCTCCTTAGCAGGAGCAAAAGTAAGAAGAAAGGTTGAAAAGCCCTGCAATTGAACCTGTGAAACAAAAAGAGATGATCATTCTGAGTAGCAGGGTTTATTGGGAAGTAATAAACATTTCATAGTCCTCAAAGACACACTTAAATAAGGAAGCTTTTTTTTTTTTTGTATTGTTTTCCCATTCACAATCAATAGGAAAGTTCATCTGGTCTCGTGGGGTTTTGACCCCATTTTATTATTTGCTTTAAATGTTGTAGTTCGAAGAACAGCAAAGATAGAGTGGGAAAGGCTGAGCATTTTGAGTAAGACAGATCTGTGTTTAAATCTTGGGTTCTGGCGCCAGCTCTGAATCTTTGAATGAGGTTCTTAATCTCCATATGTGTAATATACATAGATGGCAAATAAGCATGTAAGATGCTCCATATCACATCATTTGTGTTATCAGGGAAACACAAATTAAAACAATGAAAAACTACTACACACCTATTAGTATGGCCAAAATCTAGAAACATCTATTAGACTAGCCAAAGTCTGGAACACTGAATACCAAATGTTGGCAGGGATGCAGAGCAACAGGAACTCTCATTCATTGCTGGTTGGAATGCAAAATGGCACAGCCACTTTGGAAGACACTTCGGCAGTTTCTTAGAAAACTAAACATACTCTTACCATAAGACCCAGAAATCATGCTACTTGGTGTTTATCCAAAGGAGTTGAAAACTGATGTTCACACAAAAATCTGCCCACAGATGTTTATAACAGCTTTTATTCATAATTGCCCAAACTTGGAAGCAACTAAGATGTCCTTCAGTAGGTGAATGGATAAACAAACTACAGTACATCTAGACAATGGCCTCTTATTCAGCACTCAAAAGAAATAAAGTATCAAGCCATGAAAAACAATGGAAGAATCTTATATCTTACTAAGTGATATTACCAAAAGGCTATACACTGTATTATTCCAACTATGTGACATTCTGGGAGAGGCAAAATTATGGATACAGAAAAGAGATCAGTGGTGGCCAGGTTCTGGGGAGAGGAGGAGGGTTGAAGGGGCAGAACACAGAGGATTTTTAGAGCAGTGAAACTACCCTGTAAGATACTAAAAGGGGGGATACATATTATTATACATTCATCCAAATTCATAAAATGCACATCACCAAGAGTAAATCCTGATGTAAACTGTGGGCTTTGGGCGATTATGGGCTATCAATGTAGGTTCAACTGTAATGAATATGCCCCTCCAGTGGGGGATGTTGATATCAGTAATTAGGGAGGCTGTGCATGCGTGGGAAATCTCTCTACCTGCCTCTTAATTTAGGTTCCTTATTTGCTGTGAACCTAAAACTGCTCTAAAATAAAAGGAAGCATGTAGACATTTAAAAGTGCATAACTTATTACAAAGCATAAAAGTCCAAAAGGTAATCCTCAGATTTCTTAGATCTCCATGAACTGACTTTGTTCAGGGTTTTTTTTATGACATAATGTACTTTTGCGTACTCTCCAAAGGTGATAATTGTTTAGCATAAGGCAGGATAGGTCAATGGGTCCTATCACAGCATTAAGGAAATGTCCTTCAAGACCTTCTCTGGTTTCATTCTCACCAGGAAGGCCCTTTGACCCTGGGAGGCAGAATTCCTGGATAGTCAACAAGAATATCTGTTCCCACAAAAATATATGCAGTCATAAGAAACTAGTAAATAGATTTCCCTGTACAGGTCAATTAAATGTGTATTTAACTAGAATTCTGACAAATACTCCAAGACTTCACTGTCCTCAAATGCACTGATTATTAAAGTCCTAAACTTCCACAAGAAAATGCACCTAGTATGAGCCACCAATATTACCCAATTTTACGACAAAAAGTATGGGGAAGGAGATTCCCTAAACTTATTAGAATTAATTCAACTTATTCTATTTTCATGAATAATCATGTGTTGCTTAACAACGAGAATACATTCTGAGAAACACATCATTAGACAATTTCGTCAGTGTGAAAACACTGTAGAGTGTACTTACACAAACCTAGATGGTACAGCCTACTACACTACACATCTAAGCTAGCTGATATATCCTATTGCTTTTAGGCTACAAACCCGCACAGTATGTTACTGTACTGAATACAGTAGCCGATTATAACACAATAATATTTGTATATCTAAACATAGAAAAGGTACGGTAAAAACAGGATAAAAGATTTAACATGTTACACCTGGATAGAGCACTCAGTACAAATAGAGCTTGCAGGACTGGCAGTTGCCCTGAGTAAGTCCGTGAGCTGTAGACTTTATAAATACAATACACTTCGGCTATATGGCATTCATTAATTTTCTTTAATAAATTAAACTTAGGTTACTACAACTCTCTCACTTCATAGACTTAAAAATTTTTAGAACTTTGATACTTTTGCAATAATACTTGGGATAAACTACACATTTTACAGCTGTACAAAAAATATTTTCTTTATTTCCTTCTATAAGCTGCTTTTTATTAAAGAGGTGTTTTTTGTTTGTTTTAGATTTTTTTCTTTAAAAACAAAGACACAGACACATTAACCCAGGCCTACAAAGGGCCAGGATCATCAGTATTACGGTCTTCCACTTTCACATCTTGTCCCCCTGGAGGGTCATCAGGGGCAATGATATGCATGCAGCCATCATCTCCTCTGATGACAATGCCTTCTTCTGGAGACCTCCTGAAGGACCTGCCTGAGGCTATTTTACAGTTAACTTCATATGTGTACATATATGTATATATACATGTACATGCATGTGTGTACATATATGTAAAATCAAGTTTTATACATACATACATGTATATGTGTATATGTATGTAGGAGTATACTCCAAAATAATTATAAAAAGTAAATAAACCATGATAGTCATGTATTATCATAATCACGTTTTTGTGCTGTATATAATTGTACCTGCTATATTTTCATGACTAGCAGTGCAGTCGGTTTGTTTACAGCAGCATTACCACCAACACATGAGTAATATGTCATGCCACTCTGTTATGAAGGCTACAATGTCGTTAGGTGATAGGAATTTTACAGCTCCATTATAATCTTACAGGACTGCTATGTGGTCCTTTGTTTACTAAAATGTCATTATGTGGCATGTGACTGTATTTAATTTCATTTGTTTATTCATTCTGTACTCCCTTTCCTACTCATAAGTTGTCTCATCCAGACTAAGATTAACTTCCCCAAAAAATATAAAGCTGTCTAGGCTATCCTGAGCCATTCACCCGTCTAGTCAGTCTGGAATTTATCTTTTAATCTTAGCACTTGGTTCTGTCTTAGCTGGTAACCATGCAAAGCTATATGCAAGTTGAGTCCTGCAAAAAGGCCCTTGGGCCAAGTCATCCAGAGAGGAGGGTGAAATCCAGCCAGACAGTGCTCCACTTGCTTAAGTCATGTGACCAGCCATGGGCTTTATCAGCTGCCAGCCAGTGCCCTTCTTCTAACTGGTCTTCCCAGAGCAGGTACCTTTCTCTAATTAATGCAAAGTTCCTGGTGAGCTGGCAATGGCTGTACCCTGCATTCCACCCCGCTTTCCGTCTACTTTAAAGCAGACAGTCTCCTTAGCAGGTCAGCCACATCTCCACTGACTAAGGCACCATTTCTGTGAGTGGATTTTCCCTGAAAGCTAATGGACAGACACAGTACCCACATCATTGCTTAATTCTGTGGTTCTAAACAGTACCACCCAAAGGGGCCATTTGAAAATTTGTGGTGGTAGCTTTCGGGTTCTCACAGTAATTAGGAGCAGCACTGGCTTCAGCGAGCAGATGCCAGTTCCTCTGCAGTGTCTAGAGTAGTCCAGCATGGTGGATAATCATCCCTCATCCTGCATGACTTTCAAATGTCCTGTCCATTTTCACAGAGATGAAAAACTCATTCATATGATACTTAATATATGTCTACTGTGTGGTAAGCACTGTGTCAGGTGGTCTGGGTGAATAACATTCTCTGCTCTCTGGGACTTACAAAAACATATTTTAATTTTCTGAGCCTGGAACTTAATTTTACATTGAGCCGAAAGTTATTTTGCATTGTTTCAAAATACGATAGTATGTTTTTCTGAAATGCAACCACCATGCAAATCAAGGGAAGATTGTAATTTTTGTTCTGAGGTCCACCAAGAATTGTTCACTATATCAGAAAACCACATCATTAGTTGCATCACTCCTCATGACAGCTACACCACCAGGGTGACACATCTATTCAGTCCATGTTTGTAGCTGCAGCATTGACAGAGATCCTAGGACCAGACAAACATTTGACTCCATTAAGCTCTCTCACATAGCCGTGTTCAGACATTTAAATTCAGAAAGAGATGTTGTTTTATTGTAAATGGCTTTCCTTTAGAGTTTCAGCTACATTTTAGTTAGAGTATTATATTATTGTTGTTGTTGTTTTAATGTGTGTGTGGTTGATTATACTATCAATGAATCTTACTTCAAGATGGCAAATGTGACGTAATGTACCTTTCTTCCAAGGGGTGGGGGGTAGTCACTGCATCTAAGTTGAAATCAACTCCTTGAACATTTAAATACCTAGCCTTGGCTGGGCATGGTGGCTCACGCCTGTAATCCCAACACTTTGGGAGGCCGAGGCGGGTGGATCACTTGAGGTCAGGAGTTTCAGACCAGCCTGGCCAACATGAAGAAACCCTGTCTCTACTAAACATACAAAAAAAATTAGCTGGGCATGATGGTGCACACCTGTATTCCCGGCTATTCAGGAGGCTGAGACAGGAGAATCATTTGAACCCAGGAGGTGGAGGTTGCAGTGAGCTGAGATCGCCCCACTGCACTCCAGCCTGGGTGACAGAGTGAGACTCTGTCTCAAAAAACAAAAAGGAAAAAAGAGGAAATTAAGTGTATATATATTTATTTTTAAATAAAAACATTAAAACATTTTTTAGTTTTAAACTATTTTGCTTATTTATTTTTGAGAGACAGGATCTCACTCTGTTGCCCAGGCTGGTCTCAAACTCCTTAGTTCAAGGGATTCCCCCCCACCTTGGCCTCCTAAAGTGCTGGGATTACAGGCATAAGCCACTGTGCCCAGCCCTGTCCTTCTCTTTCACGCTACTCTTTTGATAGCCTATTAAATACTGTGATATAAAATTCAGTATTAATAAATTCATGCTAGATGATAAGGGTATAAGCAAAAGAAGAAAATAAAAATATTTACTGTATACAAACATATTGATTAAAAAAATAAGGAAGAAATACTTATCACTACCAGCAATAATGTTCTCAACTCTGAGAGTAGCAAGGCCCACCTTACAAGGTTGCTAGAGGAATTAAGTGATGTGATATATCACAAGCACTATATCTTAAATATCAGCAGCAACAGTATTAGTATTATTCTGGGCAGGAACTCATAATGGTATTAAGATGAGGATTGTGACTCAGAAGATGGCAACAGTGAGTCTGTGATGTAGGAGTTAAAAGGAAATTAAAAAATGGTTGTCTGTGGAAAAAAAGAAATAAAACCATGCTGAAACATACCAGGTTCATGAATGGAAAGACTGAATACTGAAAATATCCAAATTATTTCTATAGTGTAAGAGAGAGGAAGACCCTTTTAGGGAGCAAAGCTGTCTTTTGATAAGCAATGAAATAACATCTTTAGTGGTGAGTAATGAAGCCTCTTTCTTCCCCTTCTCCACTCATCCCTCTCCAGTAACCCAGAGAAAACCCGATTTAAAATTAAGGGAGGGCGAATAAAGAGATCAGAAAACATCAACCATCTTGGGGCAGGTGGAACTGTGTGCAGCAAAACAGGCGAGAAGTTGTTTTTGGAGACACGAATAGCTGAGAGTTTTAATTGCACTTGCTGGAACTCATCCAAGTAGTCCCTGAAAATTGGTTTATTTTATAATATGAAAATTATATCTCAATAAGGTTGATTTTTTTAAATGACGTGTATATTATGATTTAATTTTTATAAAACACAATATGCTTAGAAAAACCTGGAAGAAAATATCAAAATATTAGCCATGGTTATTTCTCAATAGTAGGATTATATGTTATTTATTTCAAACAGTCTTGTACTTTCCGGTTATGATAAGTGGACTAATTTTTAATAATTGGAAAAAGTAAAATCTTCCTAAAAGAGAGCCATCTTCCAATAAGCTCATGCTCCGTTCAGAACAGTGCTAACTACTTAAAGCCTACTGATTTCATATTCCTATCCATTCATGTGAAATTATCCAGCTATTGTTTAGATTGCCCAGTTTTCTTCAGAACCTCTGTTCATCTTTGAATTTAAATACAAATAAAGTGGGCGAATGTGTCAGTAGCAAAAATAGCATTTGCTGGTCTTGAGGTAGAAAGGGCAACAAATGGAAAGAGTCAAGACTCAGGTTTCCCAACTGCTCTGCTAAAGAATTCACTGTGTGGCCTTTGGTGAGGCACTTCCCCTCCAGGCTGCAGCTTCTTCAGCTGTAAAATGAGGGCTGTGAACCAGATCATCTCTAAGGGCCCATCTAGGACTGACATCCCACCATTTTATGTGCCCCTTTGGTGAGGAAGAGAAAGAAAAGCAAAGGTATGTTGCTGAGTCATCTCATCATGCACCGTGATAGAAATCACACCTCAGACAACCCCCTTCTCTCTATCGCTCTATTTCATCATCTCACCCTCTCAGCCTTCATTCTGTTGACAATCATCTAGCAGTAAAACTTATTTTTCACTCCCAACAATACAGCTATTCTGGCTGTTACTCCAGAGAGTTCAATCCTTATTGGTATCTGATTTTGTTCTGGCTCTCATTGGGGGTCTAAATATTTCCCTCTCTCAACTCCAACTTGTTCCAGCAAACCTTCTACCCCTTCTTTTGTTGAGAGCTCAGCCAAACCCTCCCCATGGGCCTCCTTGCTATTAATAAATGTGTATGGAACAGCATCCATGCTGATCCTACTTCAGCTCTTATAAATCTTAATGCCCTGAAATCTTAATGTAATCATACTCATTTTAAGAACTACAGTCATTTGTCCTTGGCTCAATTTTCCCAGAAATGACTGGCACAGGAAGCTTTTTCGTAAGGGCAGTTGGCTGAAGGCTCACTTGGCGGGTCTTGGGGAATCATTTCAGTTACAGTTTTGTCTGCCAAGTCTGTATTCTCTGCTGACCCAGTTTGGATTTCAAATTTCCATCAAGACCACCTGCCTGGTGTTAATTAGTTATGGTTTCTTGTTTTATATGCAAACTTGTTTTAATGTCCATGAACTGGCATAACTGTCTTGGGCTACTCCCCTAGTTCTACTGTATAAGCAGCATTCTTAGCTGACCCAGCCACTCGTACTCAAATAACATGCCGTAGCCAGGATGGCAGAGTATTTGGCAAAAATCTGAGGATGAGGATTGCAAAATCCAAGCAACTCCCAATTTGCATTTTTCTTCTATTGGTTTTTCAAAATTCTTGAATTCATAATTTAAGACAACTCTTTCTTATCCCCCACCCCATACATGTGCCCTACACTCTCTAGTAATAGACATAGGAGAAAGAGAGTCACACAAACCTGTTGCTTTTAAGTTACTCTAGATATCGCTATAGTTTTCACCAATTCGTAGCGTATTTACCAATTGCTGATTATTAAGTCAAATCAATGGTTTTCTATCACTTTACCAGGAAATGAGGTAAGATATATTTTCAGACTTACTAGCTTTCCTGTAGTGTAGGAAGATCAAAGGCAAAAGTTACTTTCCTCCACTGGTGTGATCATGCTTTCAGAAGACACATTCTGACCAGATAACTTTCAAAGATTTATTCTAAATGTTTCTTTAACCCATGGTACAAAGTAAAAATAAGCTCATTAAAATGGTGAACATAACAGCCTAGAAGAAAAAGATCTCACATTGACACATAAATGAAGTGAACAAAACCTTTGAAAAGTATGAGAATCCCTTTTTTCTCAGGTGTCAAAAAATGAAAATTGAAGGCCAGGTGTGGTGGCTCATGCCTGTAATTCCAGCACTTTGGGAAGCTGAAGCGGCAAGATTAGTTGAGCCCAGGAGTTCAAGACCAGCCTGGCCAACAGGCTGGTGAAACCCTCTCTCTACTAAAAAATACAAAAATTAGCTGTGCATGGTGGTGCATGCCTATAATCCCAGCTACTCAGGAGGTGATATAATTTGCCTGTGTCCCCACCCAAATCCCATCTTGAATTCCGACATGTTGTGGGAGGGACCTGTTGGGAGATAATTGAATCATGGGGGCAGGTTTTTCCCATGCTGTTCTCATAATAGTGGATAAGTCTCATGAGATTTGTTAGTTTTAAAAAGGAGCGTTTCCCCCGCACAAGCTCTCTTCTCTTGTCTGCTGCCATGTGAGAGGTACCTTTCACATTCTGCCATGATTGTGAGGCCTCCCCAGCCATACGGAACTGTAAGTCCATTAAACCTCTTTTTTTGATAAATTGATAAATTGCCCAGTCTCAGGTATGTCTTTATCAGCAGCATGAAAACGAACTAAAAAAGGAGGCTAGGGCATGAGAATTGCTTGAACCAAGGAGGTGGAGGTTGCAGTAAGCCAAGATGGCACCACTGCACTCCAGTCTGGGTGATTAGGTCATGAGGATGGAGCCCTCATGAGTAGGATTAGTGCCCTTATAAAAGAGACTGCAGAGAGAGCCCCACCCCTTTCATCCTGTGAGGTTACAGAGAAAAGACAGTCATCAAGGAAGCAGGCCCTCACCACACATTGACTTTGCTGGTGCCTTGATCTTGGACATCCCAGCCTCCAGAAGTGTGAGAAAGAAATTTCTGTTGTTTACAAGCCACCCAGTTTATGATATTTTGTCATAGCAGCCCAAATAGACTAAGATATTGTGATTTTATATCCAGTAGTTTTCACGTAAGTTTTGAACAACATAAATGGAGTTCGAAAAAATTAACTTACATTGTTCTCATTTTTACATTTACTTAAATTGCCTGCCATAGAAATTCCTCAACACATTTAGAAATGTCCATGTAGAGAAGTGACAAGAAAAGTCATCTTCACGAAAATGTTGCTTTTTTTTTCATGTATGCTAGACTATCTGATTTTATGTTCTACACTGCCAATGACTAAATCCAGGGTTAAAGTGGCTGGAAAGACAGGGTATGGAATTACTTTTCTGTCATAATTTAATGGACAATTTTCTGGGTGCTAAGTATTAAATGGTTTTAGGAAATGATGAATAGCACCAGGCTCAAGAATTGGAAGGATTCCATTTCTCCAATTGCTCTTGTTTTGGATCCACAAATAACCAGGGATTAGCTGGCAACAGGAAAAGCCATTGGCCGAGGCAACCTCATCTTCCCCTCTGGAGAGAACTCAGACACATATCCACAGGACGTCCCTGGATGAGGAAGTAAAGCAGCTGTGACATGCAGGTAAGATCACTCTGCTGGACCCGAGTCCACTGGAATAAAGCTAGTTTGGTGCTAGATGATAAACATAAATATATTGTTATCTAAAGGCAAATGCTCTTTAGTCTTGAACATAAATGAATTATAAAATGCAGTTTCCTGAGCAACCTTTTGGGGGACAAAAATACTAACATGCCCTATATAATATAGTTCATATGTGTTTTCATATATCATGCATGCTAATTCATAATATGTAATTTATACATTATGCATATTAATAAATTATATATTCTTCTAGAGGTAACTATAGATTTTGCTAAACAATTACTTACACTATATTGTAACCAATAGTACTGGTTAGATGTAGCTATAAAAATTCCCAGCACAGAAGCTGTTTTTAACCTATCAGAATCTATACTGATCCCTTTAATAAGATTTTTTTAAAGCAATGCTGGTATGATTAGAGAGGAAAAGAGCTATTCAGTTCAAATCATAGTATTAAATACCTTCACTTAATCAATATTCTCTTCAAGGACAGATGTATTTGCTCACTTTCATAAGAAGCAATTGAACATAATTCTGTTGCCATATGCCAGGTACAGTTGTCCGACACATCCATTTTTTTGCTACTCCTGCTGCTCTGAGCTAAATTCTTTTACCTTCAGAGAACTGACCAAATTTTCCTTTTTAAGATGTTCCTTGCCTTTGTAATAACATTTTGCTGTTAATTTCCCTCTTAAATCACTTTAATATACTGATTTCAAGCTTTATAAGTTTATAATTTTTGCCTCCTTCAAATCAAAGGCCAATCTGTCATTTACATAACAAAAGTGTTACATTTATGTTTGGATCCTATTCACCTTCCTATTATATCGAGGAGTATCAGGTTTGTTACTTTAAAAATATCATTCTTTATAAGCATGTTATTTTCAAGTTTCGAATAATTAAATATTTTGTTTCATACTTTGCTTGAAAGTATGAGGCAAATAGTTAATTTGTCATGAAGAAGCTACTATTTGACTTAAGTTCAACTTGTTTTTCAAAACTTTCAGATTAAAAATATCATACTCCCTTAAGAGGCTGCCTGGATGGGTAGATGGAGAAATAGACAGATATCTCTTTTTAAAATACAGCAGATTCGGTAAACAGAAAGTATAGTTAAGAAACTCCAAGAGCTATATGAATATGTTATTCAACATTAATTGAATATTGATGAAGAAGGAAGAGGAAGCTAGAAGAATATACTAATTAAATGTATACCGTCATTGGCTAAAAGAACGATAATCATAGCATTCATAATTTTAGCTTTATAGATGGGGAAAAAAAGAGAGGAGAAGCCACTTGCTATAGATAGGAATTCTTTCTTAGCCATAAAGGGACCAATTAACTGTTAACAGCAATAAATAGCATTAAAAAGCCAACCAGCAGTAAAACTACAAAGTAGTAATTACAGCACTTTTAGAACGTCAAGTATCTGGCAAGAATCTGGGACTAGGATCCAAGCTTGACACTCAAAGTGATCGCCGATTTGTACGATAATATTTGTGTTTCTTTAATTCTTGGTCTGGAACTATATAGTATCTCTGAATTTCTAATTATAATAAACTGTTAAATATTTAAATGTTCTTAATGAAGAATTTTATTTTTATACCAAAATGAAAACAGACTAGGTGTTGTTTTAAGTCTCTTGCCCGGCCACACTGGAGGAAGCCCTAGCACTTTTGCTTGTGTGTTCTAACCCGACGTACTATATATACACAGGTAACACATTAACTGCAGGCAAAACATCTAGAGGGATTCAACAGTCTCCAAATGAGCTGGCTTTATGTGACAGCAAATTTTAATGACAGACAAATAAAAGAATGAATAAACTCATAGCCCATTATGAAAACCATAGAAGGTAATGTACTATCATTTTTTATGGCTTAAACAGCCACTATCAAAAGGGCCTTTGAATATTTTTTAAGAAATGATAATGATTTGTTTTTAATCCATTGTGGGTTTTCTAAGTCTCCCTGGGGATCAATACTATACATTGTCAAAAATAGCATCTCAGCATGGCCCCAAAATGAATCAACCCACAAGGAACTTGAAGCTATGAACACCTGTCTCTAAGGACAGGGTCAACTAAGATAACCAGGGTCTAAGAACACATACTGAGGTTAAAAGAAACTTCTTTTAAATACTATTTTCAATGAGACAACTATCTGCAAATTTTTCTGTTTTTTAATGCTAGTTATATTTTCTGGGCAACAGAGCAAGACTCCATCTCAAACAGAACAATCAAACAATTCTTCAGGAACCTGATCTCAATGCTGTACCTCATACATATAATCCAAATGCTTATATCAATAAAAATCCAGGTAATATGCTTTATACCTAACAAAGTGATCTAGATTTCTGTAAGACCTTAAGCAATTTCATAAAAGTCACTATTGTTGGGACTTAGGGTGGTTTTGTGCTACAAAAAAGATAGGGCTTTTGAAAATAAAAAAAAAGATTAAAAAATCAGAATTACTTTTAAATATCCAAAAGTTCAGATGCGATATATGGCAATTATTTCTGAATGCTACTCAGAAAGGCAAAACTATGTCCTGTTCTGTCTGCCTTCTTTCTGCCCTACCCACCACTATCTTTCACTTTTTCATTCATCCATAGAGCCTGTCTTTAAAAATTTAATACACTGGTTTATAGGACAATTTAGAGTGAGAAACACTGGTGGCAGCAAAAAGCTAAAACATCTAGGATGCTGTAAAAGGTATATAGCTTCTTCATCTATGTTCAGGGAAGACAAACAAAAAACAATGAATTCCAGGCACTACTTAGTTGTCAAAAAAACCAACTCATCCAAATTAATTGTGTCATATTGAATACAACAAATCACTCGAGCAACCAACATTGTCACTTCTTAATTGTCACTTATATCACACAGACTAAGAGACTCCAAAATTTGGCTTAAGCTTTAGATGGCCTTTCATTAAGAAAAACAGTATTTATAAATTTAACAAACACAATTCCACCACATACAGAATTTTCTACTGTCTTTTAAAAATGACTTTACAAAAAAAGAGAATGTATCATGCCTCTAGATTATGAACCATTAAAAAACCTATTTTCCCTCACATTTTTATTGATTAAAAATAAAACCATAGTTTTAATCAGCTTCAATAATAAACAGGCCAGGCATTACAGCTCATACCTGTAATCCCAGCACTTGGGGAGGCTAAGGTGGGAGGATCATGTGAGCGCAGGAGTTCGAGACCAGCCCGAGCAAGATGGCGAGACCGTGTCCCTATAAAAAAATTTTAAAAAAACATTAGCTGGGCATGGTGGCATGCGACGATACTTCCAACTACTTGGGAGGCTGAGGCAGGAAGGATTCCTTAAGCCCAGGAGTTCAAGGCTGCAGTCTGCTGTGATTGCACCAATGTATTCCAGCCTAAGTGACAGAGCAAGACTGTCTCAAATAATAATAATAATAATTTTTTTTCAGGAAACTGATCTCAATGCTCTACCTTATACATACAATCCAAATGCTTATATCAATAAAAATCCAAGTAATATGCTTTATACATAACAAATTGACATAAGATTTCTGTAAAACCTAAAGCAATTTCATAAAAGTCACTGTTGGGATTTAGGATGGTTTTATGCTTTTCTTCTATTAATCCTCCAGTGTGTGGGATCTATCTTTTTATGTGAAATGCATGAAAAATATTTGACTGGTTATCAATTCATTATGAAAGTAGTTACATGGTTTTTCCAATGAGGTTAGACCAAAATGATTTTGGAATTTTCAGAATTTGCAGAAATGGAAAGAAGCCTGACCAAATTTGAATTTGCTCAAGGAATAAGAAGAGGGACTGGATGCCATTCTGAAATGTGTGTGCCTGTGTGTTTGCCAGGCTCTCTTCTGCTTGCCAGCTGCTAAGTCTCCCAAAATGTCATCCAAACTTGATTAAAGACAGCTTCCTCCAAACTCACTCTTTTAAGTCTTCATAATAAAAAAGCGGGTAAATTCTTCAATGTTGTTAACAGAGATGTAAAATAACCAGAGCAAGGTGAAAGGTTGAGGCTAATTTCTCTTTAGGGGAGCAGTAGAGTTTCTACCTGTCATTACCACCAGGGTACATAGCAGGTACTCAAAAAAAAAAAAGTAATGGTTATTTTTACCATTTTTCCTTAACCATCTTATTAAATAAACAGTTACTCTCACAATTTAGCACTCCTATAATGTCAGGCTAAAACCTGGATGAATTAACCGCATTGGTGCCACAGATCCTTTTAGAAGAAATCAAACAGAGGCTGCAGAAGCAACATGATCTGAACGGTGCAGGGCATTGTTAGATGGCGCCAAGCTCCACTGGACGCCTGATAGTGCCATCAGTGAGAGCTACAACAATGTCAGATCCCTTCCAGAGGTTCACAGTTGGATGAGAAGGCAGACCTATAAACAATTACTATGCAAGAAGCTCGGAAACAAAGGAACCCAGGACATTTCTTAGGGTCATTGAGAAAGGAGAAGTTACCAGAGTGGTGGCAGGTGAGGCAGCTGAGCCTTGAAGGATGAAAACAGCTCTTCAGCTGAACAGGAAACCAAAAGATAAGGGAAACAGTAGTCACAATGGAAATAAGGCATAGAAACTGAAATCAAAATTTCCTCATGAAAGGGTAAGCCTTATCTTTGCCTAGATTATTGTAGGGCTATCTGTACAGCCTCTGGGGTCCCTAAGTTCAGTGTCCCTCCATAGTGATGCCAACTCACATATGTATAGCCCCCACCTGAAGCACTCCGTGGTGTCTCTGTGGGCTTGGGGGGCAAGGGAAACCAACACCACCTTGAAGCTCATGATGCTTGTTTTGCCATGAGTAAGAAAGTTCCTTGTCTCTGACCCAGAAGACTTGTGTCCACATCTATGAAACCGTGGTAGGCAAATTTGTTAGCTGACAATTAGAATAAAATCTCAGGCTGTTCTCAATTTCTGACAGATAGGTAGTAGCACCATGGAGAAGGGTAGGAAACAAAGGAGAATGAAATGGAAATTTGAGGGGAAATGATGAGTTTGGTTTGGTTCCTGTTAAATCTGAAGTGGCAATAGGAGGCACAAATTGGTCAATACAGGCCCAAATTTCAAGAGAAAGATCTCAGCTAGAGAAACATTTGAAAGTTACTAGAAACTTTATGGGAGTTAATACCTTCAGGATGAAGAACTGAACCTGGAGAACACCAGTATTTAAGAGCTAGGTATGGGGATACGGAAGGAGAAATCTCTAAAGATGACAGAACAGAATGGAGTCTCTCAGATGCCAAAACAGAGGAGAGTTCCAAGGAGAAAGTAATCAACAGTGTAATTCAGAGAGATCCACTAATAGAAAAACCAAAATCCCACTGGTTTTGGCACTCAGAAAGTCATCATCGTCCTTGCATGATGTGCTGGTCCTGGGTTTGTTAGCCCTCAGATTCATTCCTACCCTTCCCCTCATTCTGTGTCCAGGGTGGCTGGCCCTGCAGGATGCACTTCCCAGGCTCTGGTGTCAGCTGGTTTCCAGCTGGGAGGCATGGGTGAAGGCAGCAGAGAGAACAGATATTTCTGCTTCTTCTCTCTCCCTCAATGGCATGTCTGCAGTTTCCTGGCCTGAATCCCCTCTGTGGCTTCAGCTACCATTAGCAGGCCAGCCAATCCAAGGTCCTAGCCTTTGTTGGTGATCCCAGACCCAGTGGGTGATAATGCCATTTGCATTTTGTCCCTCCATTTTAGGTGTAGTAGCATCTTCTGGCTATCGCTATCTCTGGGATACCTGATGATATGGTTTGGATTTGTGTCCCCACCCAAATCTTATCTTGAATTGTAATTCCCAAAGTTGAAGGTGGAGCCTAGTGGGAAGTGATTAGAATATGGGAGTGTTTTCTAATGGTTTAGCACTATCACCCTAGTGCTGTTTCACAATAGAGTTATCATGAGATCTGGTTGTTTGAAAGTGTGTAGCACCTCCCGCTTTGTGCTCACGTGCTCTCTTGCTCTCGCTGTCTCCTGCTGGCCGTAAGAATATGTGCCTGCTTTGCCTTTGCCTTCTGTCATGATTGTAAGTTTCCTGAGGCCTCCCCAGAAGCAGAAGCCTGTACAGCCCAGAGAACCATGAGCTGATTAAACCTCTTTTCTCTATAAATTATCCAGTCTCAGGTCGTTCTTTACAGCAGTTCAAGAACAGACTAAAACATCTTGCCATCCTCTGTTTGGTTTCTCAGTTCCTCCACCTCCTACATAATCAATTTCCCTGCATTATATTTTCTTTGCAAATAATGGAAGTAGTTTCTTTTTGTCCAGTTGGATCCCAATTAGTGCAGTGGTAAAAACAAAAGCCAAATATTATGAGAGAAAGAATGGGAAAAGATATTGAAAGCCAGCAGTCTGGATTATTCTTCTAGGGGTTTGGGTGAAAAGACAAGGGAGACTTGACAGTAGCTAGAGGGGACCTAGGTCTTTTTGTTTGGCTTGGGGTTTAGATTTGTTAAAATATGAGTATGTTTTTAGACTGAGAGAGTCTGAAATGACTGAGAGAATAAAGGTAGAGTAGTTGAGGAAGTCTGATTAACAGAGCAAAGTCCCAGAAAAAAAACAGAAGGTAGTGAGGGGCTTCAAAGGATTGAGGTAACAGATTGGACCTTGAAAAGGATGATAGAGGGTTAATACTCAAACTGGCAAGAAGACAAGGATTGATGTGGCCATAAATCACCTTGGAAATAAGGTAGATAAAATTTTCTGATGGCCTCAATTTCTCCAATAAGTTTGAAGCTCTGCTAAGATTAGAGGCAGAGAGGAGGCTGCAGCAGAGCAGTGATGGTTTGGAAGTGTTCTGTGCCAAGTGGGAGTGGGAGCTGACCAGCGATGTCTAAAAGGATGAATGGGTGATGCAGAATGCTCAGCTGAGGGAGGGGATAAGTAATTTTAGTGACGTTAATCAGCATAGTTTTATAGTTTAGGGTTTTTTGCCCTCTTTAAATACCAGTTGCCTCTGTTTGGAAGCAGAAGGGTAAATCCAAGGTTGGGGTCTTGCCAGGTGAGCACTGGGGGAGGACAGGGCTGCAGGAAGTTGGTGGGGAGGCAACAGTTTCGAGGGACCTCCAGGAAATATGGGCAGCACAACCACTAGGAAGAAAGTACAGGGTTGTAGAGCCAGGAAGGCCTGACTTCCTATCCCAGATCTAGGTCCATGGGCAGATGATGCAGCCTTTCCAGGCATGGGTTCCCTCAGTCAAAAAAATGAAGATAATAATAGTCCCTCAAGAGGTAATAAGAATAAATGATAAAATGCTTGTGGAGTTCCTATTAAAGATGCTGATACACACAGAGGACTCCGTGAGGGGCAGTGGAGCCAGGCAGCCCCACTAATCAGATACCTATTTGATCTTGAGATCTTTGGATCTCTCTTAGAAGGCAGGTCTCAATCAGAAGATAGTTCTGAAACTACTCAAGAATAGATAATGTAGGTTTCTGAAACAAGCCCATTTCAGGCCTCTTTGGCTCCTAACCACACAGAAAGATTCTAGCGAGACCCTGCTTCACTCTTAATAGGGGAGAGCTGTCTGGGAGTTCGTAAGGTAAGAATCTCTATGGAATATAAGCCTCTGGAGAGTCACAGACCAGACAAGTTAACCAGGGCACAAAATGGACCCAGTGTGGAAAGGGCTCCCCCCAGGACAAAAAGCCCAGATGAAGAGCTGGCAGGGGCATCGGGGAAAACACACACGGGCACTTTATCTGGCAATACAGCTCTCATTCTAACAGCATGATGGCTCCAACAGCTCTCTCATACAACAGCCTACACGTAACAATTCACAAAGTGACCACTTGGTCTGCTGGTTTCCCAGGTTCCCAGTCCTCTGCGTTCTGCCTTCCTCCTGACTCCTCTTTTCCTCATTACCCTAACAGATGGGAAAAGATTCCCCATGGAGTCATCATTCCCAGATGCACCAGGAGATAGGAAACCCACATCAACCAATTTTATTACCTCTAACAAGTCGTTAAAAGATAACATTATTGCCCAAAATAAGCTTTTTGGAGATAAGCTTCTTGTAGACTTATTTCACTTATACGTAACTGCCCTCACTCTTATTTCTATAGATAAGTAGGAGTTAGAGGAGCTAAACAATACTATAAATTTGCCTATTTTCACTTGCTTTCTGCTAAAAATAACACAAAACTATTCTCAAATATTTGAAATCCTACACAGTAAAGAACTGCGTAACGATTGTGTTCTTATTCCTTTAAGGAAGTTCAATGATATGAAAATGACACATGTCATCACTAATTCCTGAGAATCAGAGTGAAAATATACAAAAGGCTTAATAAACAGATGAAGAAAGAAAACTGGTAATTGACATTTCTGGCTAGGGAATATGACAATCAACAGAAGGGCTACTGGCCAAATCTTCTTACAGACTGAAAATGCTAATAGCTTCACCCAGAGTCAACAAATGCCATGTTGTAAGGAGAGGCGTCTTAGGGGACAGATCTGTTACTCATCAGTGGGCATGTTTCATCTTACCGCTTATGGCAGGCAAGTTAAAGGAGGCTTTGTGTACCTGCTTTGCAAAAGAAGCTGGAACTCTGAGGTGCAGGAAGGCCTGGTCCTGCCCTCAGGCCCCGGGACAGATAACATATACACAGACAGTAAGCGCCTAAAGAGACACACACAGCACAGTCTTCAAACACTGCCCTTCAGGCAATTTCCCTGCATTTTAGACTCACTGAAGCAAAGGGCAAGTCAACTACAGGTCAGAAAGATGTGATGGAGAAATGTTTTTTTCAGTTTTGCATTTAACATAGATTTTTCTGTTCAGCAAAGTCTGAAGAGCTTGATATTGTTTTCAGACTCCCTGGGTCTTCCTATAAAGAGAATAGTGTGCAGAAAGGTAATTTAAAAATTAGTGCAACAGCTAAGTCCCTTCACAGCATGCCCAGTTTACACAATGCATTTTAGTGTCATCCAAAAAAAAGTGAACATCTGTTCTATGCTCTTATTAGGGAATGCTGTAAAAGGCCACCGGGTCTCTCTGGGAGTATTGGTATGGATAGAGAGGCAGGACAGTGGGAGCTGTTCTGGTGCCATGGCCAGCACCACTGAGCCCACTTTTGGGTGAGGATATGAGGTTCTAATCATCACACTGCGGGAAAAGGTTACTAAAGCTGGAGAGGTAGGGCAGAGGGCAGACAGAATGACTCAGACTTCCAGAATGCACAGCCCATGTGTTGACCTCACTCTCCTGTTACAAATCAGTGGTAGTAAAGACTCCAACAGGAGGAACCTCCTAGAGCCTTTGCTTACAAATTTCAGCATGGGGTAAAAACGGTCCTTCCTGAGTTCCTGGATGCTTAAGGGAAATTTTTTTAACACCTGGTCCTAAAACACATTCAAACTAACTCATGTGTCAGTCAAATCCAATCCTCCTCCAGCATCAAAACAATGCTTTCAGCGCTACTTCCTTACTCTTTATACCAGAGTGTAAGTAGTAAAACTACAAAGCAGAAAACTGACCCCCAAACCAAGACAGCAACAGAATAAATTGGAATGTTCCTCTATAATATTTTAACATGCTATGCTGTTTACCAACACTGAACTTAGATCATTTTTTTCTTCCCTTGTTTCCAGGGCAATCAATTCATTTGCGAGTGGCGGGGAGAGGCACAGACAAGAAAAAGAAAGTTTTTTAAGTGACACATACCATGAAGTCGACCTGAATGAATTTAATTTGCTGTGGTGGTGCAACAATGCTCAAAGGGTGTACTCAATCCGAGTTCTTTTTGATTGTTTCTGATGGAGTAATCTGAGGAGGGTTTCTTCATAATGGTGCCTTTTTCACACAGCAGGCACTTTTGAATTCCACCTGTAAATCAGGGAAATCTATAGGGATTTGTTTGTCTTTCCCTCCCCATCTCTTTTATCTCTCTTTTTCAGTTATTTGTGAAAATAAAATGGTCCTCCTAATACTTTTATGTGAAAGAAAATTGGGTTGTTATGCTCTGAAACTGGCACATTAATTTTGACCAACAATTTGCTCATTGAAATTCAATCTCCAAGATATTTATCCTATACTCCACTGTTTTAAAAAAAAGTCCACCTGAACTCTGGATCTACAACATACAAAAGTGATGTTTTAAATTAAGGGTTAGCATTAACTTCCTTCTCCTAGCCTATAGAGATGTGTGCTATGTACACAGATGAATGAGGCTACATGCCTCGTTTAATTTCCTCAAACAACTTAAAATTATCTCCCTGACTAAATATAAAGTATTTAACTGTTAATGTAAATATATATTATAAAATTGCCCTGCTATATCAGTCTGCATTGAAACTAATTTCCTATTTGTGTCTCAATTTTAAATTGAAGCTATGGAATGTTTTGACTTCAGATCATAAAATCAAGCTACTTAAAATCATGTGTACACATATTTGCCATAATCATTTGTACACATTTTACACATGTATACACACATAATCATGTGTACACACATTTGCCATAATTTAATAGCATTTATAATGGAAACAATTATAATGAATTGGTTAATAAACTATGTTTTTGGTTTTGTTTTTTTTTTTGAGATGGAGTCTCGCTCTGTCACCCAGGCTGGAGTGCAGTGGTGCAATCTCGGGTCACTGCAATCTCTGCCTCCCAGGTTCAGGTGGTTCTCCTGTCTCAGCATCCCAAACAGCTGGGACTACAGGAATGCACCACAACACCTGGCTAATTTTTGTATTTTTAGTAGAGACAGGGTTTCACCATGTTGGTCAGGCTGGTCTTGAACTCCTGACCTCAGGTGATCCACCCGTCTTGGCCTCCCAAAGTGCTGGGGTTGCAGGCGTGAGCCACTGCACCCAGCCAATAAACTATGATATATCTATACAACAGAATACCATCTGGCCACTATGAGTGACAATGTAGAACAAGGTATAATGACACAGAAAGATAATAACATCACAGACAAAAGAATACCAAGAATTACAAAGGAGTATGTGCAATATCCCATTCCCTCTCTCTCTGCCTTTCCTACACATGCATAGGATAAAACGGCTGAAAGAGTTTATTAAGATAATACTAGTCACTACCTCCCAGTGACTACATTATAAGCGATGTTTGTTGCTGTCAGTCACCAATCTCGCCTAAATTTTATAAGGAACGTGCTTAATAAAAGAAATAATTACTTTTCAATAGTAGTTACTTTTTAAACTGAGGTCAGCAGAACCTTGAAACCCAAGGATCAGGCCCATCCACATGCAATGTAAGCCCAGGACAGCAAAACAAATTGAATTTAACAAAACCTCAGAAGATTAATCATGAGTTAGGATGTATGCCAAACTGAGATATGGTAAGATACCGTGCTGACAAAAAATCGGCGCATTATTTGTGAGGGAACTAGATTACTGCGGACATACTGCTTCTCTCACTTTTTCTCTTCTCAAATATCCCAAAGGTATCCCTTAGATTGCTTTCTGGGACTGGGGTCCAGAAACAGCAAGTAAAGAGAGCCACGAATGTATACTGTCCTTAACCTCCTGGAAATACTGTTTGTCATTATTTGTGATTATCATTTTGATAAAATTTTATCTGTTCAAGGAATGTTGTAAATTTCTTCATCAAAAAGCTACAGTTGTTATAAAATAAGCATTCCATAAATACATATGTAGTAAATAAATTACTTTTCAAAATGTCCACTCTGAAGGGTAAAAACTCATCATTTACAAAACATATTTAGAAAGAAAGAGGGGGAAGGAGGAAAGAGGGGAAGGCGGGAAAAAAGAAAGTTAAAAAAAGCTTAAAGAAAAGCAGAGTAATGAGAAAAATTTTTTTTAAAAAAACAAGATAAGCAGGGGAGAGATTAGGATATTATAATACTTCATATACTTGGTTTAAAATGAGCCATAAAGTTACATGTAAGCTTCCCAGTAGCCACAACTGAAACACTATCAACTCTAATTCACAATATTTCTAAGATGAAAACAAGTTAGAAGCATAGCAGAAGCAAAGGTCAGACAATAATTTCTCCCACGAATCCTTAATAAGAAGGGCCATGTCATGTCGTGAAAGATATCTTTAACAACATCACATACAGTAGCTGCATAATTTATGGAGCTGTTTCTTGCAACAGTTCACATTGTAGGTTGACAGTAGTATCTTCATTCAGTGTTTATATAAGGAATTCAGCTGGACGATGGAAAAGCAAACACAATGGTCCAGGTTTGCTGGTCCATAATCCAGCTTAATCTTAGGATAAACTTTTTCATGTACAGAAATATGTGTTCCCTTATTACTTTTGTTGACCGAACATTCTGTGATATGATATTCCCTAATACCAAGTGAAAACTGCTATTTTATATTTATAGTTAAAAGCAGATCTGTGTGTTCTACCAGTTAGTGTACTAAATGAAAACTTGATATCTTCTCATTCATTCATTCGTTTATTCATTCAGTTATTTTAAAGTAATTCAACAAACACTTATGGAATACGTGTCTCCCAAGAGTCTGTTTATGTGCTAGGAAGTTAGTGGTGACTGGGGCCGACTTGGCCACTGTGGTATTCTCATGTAACTGACACTGCAGTTTAGAGCATGGGTTCTCAACAGCAGCACCATGACATTTTGGGCTGGATAACTCTTTCTTGTGGTGGGGCTGTCCTGTGCATTGTAGGAAGTTTAGCAGCATCCCTAGCCTCAACTACATGTCAGGAGCAATTCCCCCAGTTGTGACATGTAAAACTGTCTCCACATGTTGCCAAATCCACATGCATAGATTCAACCGCCAAGAATCAAAAATATTCCAAAAAAAAGTACAATAAAAACACAAATAAATATATAGAATAACAACTAATCATGTAGTATTGACATTGTATTAGATATTACAAGTAATTTAGAGATCGCTTAAAGTGTACAGAAGGATATGTAGTTATGTGCAAATGCTATGCCATGGTATACAAGGTACCTCAGCATTCACGGATTTTGGTAATCTTGGGGGTCCTGGAACCAATACCCCATCTATTGAGGGACAACAGTATCCCAAATAAAATTACATCCATTAACTACCTTGGTGTCACTAAGAAAGTCACTTAATCCTTGTTTCTGCTATCATAAAATCAAGAACCTGGACTGCATGATTTCTTAAAGATCCTAGCAAATTTTAAAATTTTGTGAGTTCATATCTAAATTCATTGTTTTGATTATAGAACATTTTTCTAAAAGCAGATTTTTGTCATTAGAATAGAACAGATAATTTTATAAAATTTATTTATTTAAAGGATTGCAGTGTTTAAAATTTAGGAAAAAATAGAGTCTAATAGTATAGAATCTAATACTTTTCTATGTTCCTTGCTTACTTGTCCAACTGACACCCTAACCAAATAGGACTAAACTCTTATGTTTCAGTTTGGTAAATTTATTATTTTGATCATCATTATGCTCTTTTTATAAATGATAAAATTGAGGCTCAAAAATGTTAATTTTCCCAAAGTCACAGATTTAATAATTAGCCAAGGCAAAAGTCAAATCCAGATCTTTCGATTCCAAACTGAGGTGTTGGAAGAGGCGTGACAGTAAAAATTCAAGAACACGGTAAGTTTTAGGACAGATGTTTGGGAAAAATATACTGGAAAACTGGGAAATAACATGCTAGCACTAGGCATAGATTCCAAAGGAAAGGGAAGCCGAACAATTGTTTACCTTAACCCTATAGTTGTAGGCCCTCCCAGAACATCACCTTCTACTTGATCAAAAAGGGAAATGATAACAGAGTATTTGTTGAGCACCTAAGATATGCGAGAACGTTTATATTTAGTATCTCTAATCCTCACTTCACCCCCTTAAGCAGGTCTTCCCCAGCCTTATGTGCATATGAATCACCTGGGGACCTCATTAGAATATATATGCTAATTCAGTAGGGCTTGGTTAGTGTCCAATAATTTGTTCTTTTTTTTTTTTTTTTTTTTTTTTGGAGATGGAGTCTCCCTCTGTCACCCAGGCTGGAGTGCAGTAGTGCGATCTCTACAACCTCTGCCTCCTGGTAAATAATTACCAAGATTACCCTGCCTCAGTCTCCCGAGTAGTAGCTGGGACTACAGGCACATGCCACCATGCCTGGCTAATTTTTTGTATTTTAGTAGAGACGGGGTTTCACTGTGTTGCCCAGGCTGGTTGCCAGCTCCTGAGCTCAGGCAATCCATCTACCTCGGCCTCCCAAAGTGCTAGGATTACAGGCGTGAGCCACTGAACCTGGCAAGAATTTGTACTTCTAACAAGCTCCCAGGTGATGCTGATGGTCCTGGGCCACAGATCACATCTTGGGTGACAAGACTACAGAGTATGTAGAGCATAATAATCACCTAAGGCTGGGCATGGTGGCTCACACCTGTAATACCAGCACTTTTGGAGGCCGAGGCAGGAGGATCATTTGAGTCCAGGAATTCAAGACCAGCCTGGGAAATATGGCAAAACCCTGTTTCTACAAAAAAATACAAAAATTAGCCAGGCGTGGTGGTGCATGCCTGTAGTCCTAGCTACTCCAGAGGCTGAGGTGGGAGGAGCCCTTGAGCCTGAGAGTCAGTGGTTGCAGCAAACCAAAATTATGCCACTGCACTCCAGCCTAGGTGTCAAGAGTGAGACTGTCTCAACTAAAAACAAAAAAGAAGAAAAAATGAATCACCTAAGTGGTGAGGTCAAATGTACTTTCCTGGGCCCCATCCCCAGAGGTGCTAATGCAGTCTACAGTAGAGTTTAGGACACCCCTGATAATATGCGGTATAGGCCATTCTCATCCAATGGCCTAATGAACTATGAAATCTGATTCATTTGGATTACAGTCCTAGCTCTATTACATTCTAGCTGTAGGAAAGGACCTTGAGCAAATTACTTAATTTCTCTAAGTCTCAGTTTCCCCCATGTGAAAAATAGGGATAATAAAAAATAGTCATTGGACTGCTCTGATTATCTACATAAAATACCATATTACAAGTATTGAAGAAGCTCTAGTTATTGTGATTATAATGACGCTACTGCTTATTTAAAAGATGAGAAACTCAGGCACAGAGGGACTAACTGACTTATCTAAGCCTACTAATTAAGCAAGATGTGAACCTAGAGCCGACTTCAAAACCACACTAATTTCACTGTGCCAGATTACATATACCAAGTTCTAGATATTTCCACTGTATTTGTTAAAAATACCCAAATCATTCTTCCTATGGCCCTGTTCTACTAGCTCTGCCAGTCTCCTCCCCACTAGACTTTGATTTCAGCTCCTTGCCCTGAATCCTTCCTCTCAACCCTTTGGATTTTGTTCCCAAGGCTTGACCTTCATGGCTTTCCAAGGACCCACTGGTTATTCTGTCCTTGACCATGTGCACTTCACAGCCCACTTACCCAGTGCAATGGCCAGGGTGACCTCTGTTCAACAAGAGGCTTGGACATAAAAAGAAAGATGATAGATATAAGACAAACAATATCTAATTTTGAAGATGCACTTTTTGGATCTTAGAATAATGCACAGGCCCTACCTCTTACCATTCTTAGATCTGACTGGGACATTCTATTTTTTAATACAACACTCTTGAGAAAATGTCAATCATAGCTGTAAAATATCTGGGAGAGAAGAGTTAAAATCAATTTACCTATTGTATGCTAATACAAATGGGAAGAATACAAAACATATTAGGAAGTTAACAGAATCCCATAAAATACATGACAAGAAAAGCCACAGACTTACTACTGCTCTGGCCAAAAAGATATTTCTTACAGGACTGAGACACTTCAGAATGCTGGAATAACTCAAGATCCTAAATAAGCAAATTGTTTTAGCATTTCTGTTCCAAGCAATAACGTTCAATGACTGCATGGAGATTATTTTCAATAGAGATTTTATGAGAAAACTATAACTGGAAATAAAAGAAATATTCTAGCCATAAACATGACGTATCTCTTATTGCACATGTTGGTGATGACATTGAATGAGATCTATAAGCAAAATATGACTCATGATGTGTGGTGTCAGCATAATAAAATAAGACTTTTCCCTCTCAAAGGTCAATTCTTGAGCTTCATAAAGATGTACAGAATTTCATAGCCTGAAAACTATGTTAACAGGACACTGGGAACCAGATGGCAAAAGTTTCTGAAAGGAAAAATAAAGCCTTATGCCCATGCTTTAATTCACTGCAGCACAAATCAATGTTTGAAACTAACTATTCTAAGTCTTTAAAAAGTTTACAACCTGAATTATCTTGAAGAATGCGTCTATAAGGAAAAGAAGTTTGTACTTGAATTATGTTCTCATTAGTAATTTGCATTTTTCTTGAAAAATGTCTATTTGGATCCTTTACTTATATTTAGTTTGTTTTTAATTAGTTTTATTTCTTTGGAGAACTCTAACACAATGTGTAAAACTTATACTCTGAGAACAAAACAACAAAAACATTGTTAGAAGAACTTTTAAAAGACCCAAATAAATGAAAAGACATCCCATGTTTGTGAATCAGAAGACTTAATATTAAGATGGTAATACTCCTCAAATTGATCTAGAGATTTAACATAATCCCTATCAAACTTCCAACTGATTTATTTGCAGAAATTAAAAAGTTGATCCTATAATTCACATGGAAATGAGACACCAAATAACCAAAGCAATCTTGGAAAAGTTGACTGATTTCAAAAGTTATGATGAAGTTACACCATTTAAGATAGTGTAAGTTCTAAGGATAGACATATAGATCAATAAAATAGACTTGAGAGTTCAGAAATACACCCTTACATTTAGGGTCAATTTTTTTTCAAAGGTTCTGGGAAAACTAGATATCCACAAGCAAAGGAATAAAGTTGGATCGCTGCCTCATAAAATACATAAAAGTTAACTCAAAATGAATCACAGACCTAAATGTAAGAGCTACAACTTAAAATTGTTAGACAACAAATAGGATTAAATTTCCATGACTTTGAGTTAGGCAATGATATCTTAGATACATCAGAAATATGGACAATAATAAAAAATAAATAAATTGGATTTAATCAAAATTAAAAACTTTTGTGCTTTAAAGGATACCATTAAGAAAGTGATAAACCATAGAATAGGAGAAAATATTTGCAAAGCATCTTCTGATAAGGGACTTGTATCTAGACCACATAAAGAACTCTTACAACTCAAAGACAACCCAACTAAAATGAGTAAAGTATCGAAATAGACATTTCTTCAAAGATGATATACAAAAGACTAATAAGAACATAAAAAGATGCTCAATATCATTAGCCTTAATGATTTCGCATTAAGGGAAATGCAAATCAAAACCACAATGAAATAGCACTTCACACCAATTATTATGACTAGATTCAAAAAGCATTGGTAAGTCAATCAATTGGATATAACAGACATATACAGACTTCAACAACACAGCAGAATGTTCATTCTTCTCAAGCTCACTTGGAACAGTCACCTCAAGAAACTACATCCTGGGTCATAAAACATACTAACAAATTTAAGAATAGAAATCACACAGTGTCTGCTCTCAGACCACAGTGGAATTAAACTAGAAGTCAGTAACAGGAAGACAGCTGCAAAATCCCCCAAAGACTTGGAGATTAAACAATACACTTCTAGATAACATATGGCTCAAAGAAGAAATCTCAAAAGAAATTTTAAAATATTTTGAACTCCCTGAAAATATAACATCAAAATCTGTGGTATAAAACATCCAAAACAAAATCTGTGGTATGCACTGAAAACAGTGTTTAGAGGCAAATTTAAAAGATTGAATGCATATTTTAGAAAAGAAGAGAGATCTAAAAGATCAATAACCTAAGCTTCCACCTTAGGAAATTAGAAAAAGAACAGCAAATTAAATCCAAAGCAAATGAAAAGAAATAAAAATTAGAGCAGAAAATGAAATTGAAAATGGGAAATTGAGAAAAATCAGTGAAACCAAAAGCTGATATCTAGAAAAGATCAATAAAATCAATAAGCCTTTTACCAGGCTAAGAGAGAGAAAGAAAGACAGAGGACGCAAATTACTAGTATGAAATTTGGGACATTACTAGAGATGTCCCATGGACATTAAAAGGATAATAAAGAAATATTATGAACAACTTTATGCCCACAAACTTGATAACCTAGATGAACTGGACCAATTCCATGAAAAACGCAATCTGCCAAAACTCATACAAGAAGAAACAGACCATCTGAATAGGCCTACATCTATTTTTAAAAATTGAATCAATACTTAATCACCTTCTAAAACAGAAAGCACCAATCCCAGAGGAGTTCACTGGTGAACTCGACCAAACGTTTAAGGAATAAATTATGCCAATTCCCTACAATCTCTTCCAGAAGAAAACAGCAGAAGGAATACTTCCTAACTCATCCTATGAGGTCAGTATCACCCTAACACCAAAACCAAAGACATTACCAAAAAACAAAACAAAACAAAACAAAAACCTCAAAAAAACTAAAGACCAGTATCTTTCATGAAAATGATGCCAAAACCTCGGCAAAAATATTAGCAAATCAAATCCAACAATATATACAAAGAATTATACACCATGGCCAAGTACAATTTATCTCAGATATGCAAGTCTGGTTCAACATTCAAAAATTTATATAATCAATCAATAAACAGGCAAGAGAAAAAAATTCACATGATCACATCAGTAGATGCAGAAAGTGCATTTGGCAAATTCCAACACCTATTTATAATAAAACCTCTCAGTAAACTAAGAATAGAAGGGATTTTTTTAAAGGATAAAGAATATAAAAACAATACAACATAATACCTAATAGTGAGAAATGAGAACCTTTCCTTCTGAAATCAAGAACAGGGCAAGTATGTCCTCTTTCACCACTTCTTCTCAACACTATGCCAGAATTCTTAGTTACTGCAATAAGATAAGAAAATAAAATAAAAGGTACACCTATTGGAAAGGAAGAAATAAAACTGTCTTTGTTTGCAGATAACATCATTTTCCATGTAGAAAACCCAGAAGAATCAACAACAACAAAAAAACTGGAATAAGCATTTAGAGCAAGATTGTAGGACACAAGGTTAATATACAAAAGTTAATCACCTTTCTTTATAACAGCAATGAACAAGCGGGATTTGAAATTAAAAAAAAAAATTTATATTAGCATCCCCAAAAATGAAATACTTAGGTATAAATCTCACAAAATATATACAAGATCTCTATGAGGAAAACTACAAATCTCTGATAAAAGAAATCAAAGAGCCTGGGCATGATGGCTCATGCCTGTAATCCCAGCACTTTGGGAGGCCAAGGCGGGTGGGTCACGAGGTCAGGAGTTCAAGGCCAGCCTGGCTAAGATGGTGAAACCCTGTCTCTAATAAAAATACAAAAATTATCTGGGTGTGGTGGTGGGTGCCTGTAATCCCAGCTACTCAGGAGGCTGAGGCAGAGAATTGCTTGAACCCGGGAGACGGAGGTTGCAGTGAGCCGAGATTGTGCCACTGTACTCCAGCCCAGGCGACAGAGCGAGGCTCCATCTCAAAAAAAAAAAAAAGAAAGAAAAAGAAAAAGGAATCAAAGAACTACACAAATGGAGGTATATTCTATGTTCATGGATAGGACAGGATAGAAATATTGAAGGTATTATCAAGATATCAGTTCTTCCCACCTTGATCTATATGTTCAAATGCAATCCCAATCTAAATCCCAGCAAGTTATTTTGTGGATATCTATAAACTGATTTTAATGTTTCTGTGAAGAGACAAAAAAATAAAACAGAATAGACAGATCAATGGAACAGAATAGAGATCTAAAAGAAACTTCCTATACTCAACACTTCTGACACCAAATGTGTGCATTTTCCATACCAAGCAATTCTCCAATTCTCTGCAGATACCAGCAATTTAATAATAATTTAATTCTGACACTGTGTTAATGCTGACACCTAGAGTTAATATAGACCCTGAAGGTTAAGACAAGAGTACACCCTACTTCAGTTGCAAGTCACAAGTACTTGGTGCCCAGGATACCTGCTCCCTTCTAACTTGGTGATATTGTTTGAAACTGTGACCCCACTAAATCTCCCGTCAAATTGTAATCCCCAGTGTTGGAGGTGGGGCCTGTTGGGAGGTGATTGGATCATGGGGGCAGAGTTCTCATGAATAGTTTAGCACCATACCCCCTTGGTACTGGATAGTGAGTGAGTTCTCATGAGATCTGTTTGTTTAGAAGTGTGTGGCACCTCCCCCCACTTCCTCCTACTCTGGCTATGTGATGTGCCTCACTCCTGCTTTGCCTTCTGCCATGACTGGAAGCCTCCTGCGGCCTCCCCAGAAGCAGAAGTCACTGTGCTTCCTGAATAGCCTGCAGAACCGTGAAAAAATTCAACCTTTTTTCTTTATAAATTACACAGTCTCAGATATTTATTTATAGCAATGCAAGAACAGACTATTCACTTGACTATAAATTGGGGGTTCCCACAACTCTCACCTCATGTTTAATAATTTGCCATAAAAGCTCTCAGAACACAAGGAACACATTACTTAACATTTATGAGTTTATTATAAAGAATACAGATGAACAGACAGATAAAGTGGTACTGAAGGTGAGGTCTGGAAGAGTTTCAAGCAGAGTAACTTGTGTTCCTGTGTAGTTGGGGTACACCTCCCTTTCCTGAATGGGCACGTTAACCAGCCCAGAAGTTCTCCAAACCCTGGAGATTTTTCAATGGACGTTTATCATGTAAGCATGATAAGTTATTCACTTAATTTCCAGCCCCTCTGTCTCCCCTGAGGATAGGAGTGGGGCTGAAAGTTCCAAGCTTTTAATCATGGCTTGTTCTTTCTGATCTCCAGCTCCCATCCTGAAGCTATCCAGGAGCCTACCAAGAGTCACTTCATTAAAACAAAATATGCTCCTATCACTCAAGCGATTCTAAGGGACTTAGAAGCTGTGTCAGAAACCAGGGGCAGATACTAAATATATATTTTTTATTACATCACATGCTCAGAAATAAACCAACATAGTCAACTGATCTTTAACAAAGGGGCAAAGGCAATTCAGTGAAGAAAAAAATAGTCTTTTAAACAGATGGTGATAGAACAACTAAACATCAACATGCAAAAAAATAAATCTAGATACAGACCTTACCCCTGTAGGGGGGGGAAAAGTGACTCTTCTCCACCCTTCTAGGTTCTTTGGCTGAGCTACAGCTCTTAAATTGACATAAGACAGATTAACAAAATGAAAGCCATTTTTAATTACATGCACACACATAGAAGTCCCACAAAAATATAAAACTTGAAGAAGGGCTAGATGACTGACATTTACATAGCGTCTTGAGCTACAGAAAGAAATAGAGCTCGGGGCTCAGAAGGAGCAGTGGTGAAGACAAATTATGGGAAGGTGGGTGGAGAAAATGTACTATGAAATAAAAGTTGCCTTGTTATGCAAATATAAGTAAGGCTCTTCGGTGATCAAGGTTTTCTTGGAGTACTTCTCTTCCTGATACAGACATCTTCACGAATGTAAATTTCTTTATATTTGTAAATTTCTATTTACAAAAGGAGTGTTTTATACTTTAGACAGCTGAGGGGGTGATGAAGAGCTTTTCCTGTGTTGGCTGGTTCTCAATTTCTTTCAGCTCAAAGTAATCAATATGCCACAATGGCATATATTGGGATGGCATATTCTGGTCTCCAGCAAGTCATATTGGAGTAGTGTGCCTGAGCCCCAACACACCCTTCACAACAATTAGCTCAAAATGGATCACATACCTAAACATAAAAGACAAAACTACAAAACTCCTAGAAGATAACATAGGAGAAAAATCTAGATGACCCTGTATTTGGGAATGACTTTTTAGATGACACCAAAGGCATGATTCATGACAGAATTGATAGGCTGGACTCCATTCAATTTTAAAACTCCTGTTCTGCAAAAGATCCTGTCAAGAGAAAAAAAGACAAGCCACAGACTGGGAGAAAATACTTGCAAAAGAATCTATCTGACAAAGGAATGTTATCCAAAATAAACAAAGCACTCTTAAAAACTCAGCAATAAGAGAACAAAAAACTTGATTAAAAATGGACTAAAGATCTTAACAGACACATCACCAAGGAAGATGTATGAATGGCAAATAAGCATATGAAAAGATGCTCTATATCTTATGTCATCAGGGAAACACCAATTAAAACAATATTGAGATACCACTATGCACATACTAGAATGGCTGAAGATCCAGAACACTAACATCAAATGCTGCAAGGATGTGGAGCAAGAGGAACTCTCATTCATTGCTGGTGGGAATGGAAAATGGTACAGCCACTTTGGAAGACAATTCGACAGTTTCTTATAAAACTGAATATACTCTTACTACACAATCCAGCAATCATATTCTTTTTTTTGTTTGTTTGGCATTTATCCAAAGGAGTTGAAAACTAATGTCCATACATAATCTGCACATGGATATTTATAGCAGCTTTATTCACAACTGCCAAAGTTTGGCAACAACCGAGATGTCTTTCAATAGGTGAATAAATTAATGGTAGTACATCATGAAAAAATATTATTCAGCACTCAAAAGAAAAAAAAAACAGAGGAAACTTAAATGCATATTTCTAAGTGAAAGAGGCCAGTCTGAAAAGGCTACATACTGTATGATTCCAACTTCATGACATTCTAGAAAAGGCAAAATACGGAGACAGTAAAAAGGTTAGTGATTGTCATTAACGTTTTTAGTGGCTTAGTGGGGAGGAAAGGATGAATAAGCAGAGCACAGAGGAATTTTAGGGCAGTGAAACTACTCTATGTTATTATAATGGTGGATAAATTATACATTTGTGCAAATCCATAGATGTACAGCACCAACAGTAAATCCTAATATAAACTATGGACTTCGGATGATAATGTGTGTCAATATAGGTTCATTGATTATAGCAAATGAACAATTCTGGTGGAAGATGTTAATGACCAAGAAGGCTGTGCTATGTGTGGGAGAAGGAGATGTATGGTATATCTCCAGCCATGCCCTCAGTTTTGTTGTGAACCTAAAAGTGGTCTGAAAAACAAAGTCTATTTTTTAAAAAAGCATTAATGAGAATCTGGTGAAATTGCAGCCCTCATACATGGCTGGTGGGAATGTCAAATGATGCAGCTACTTTGGAAAACAGGTTGGAAGTTCCTGTAAAGGTTAAACTCAGCGTTACAAGACCCAGCAATTCTGCTACACTACACTGCCTCAGTGGTGCATTAAAAAACTAGATTCTTCTCCTCATCTGTGTTACACTGACTCAATACTAATGACAGTTTTTCCCTCTGATATTTACCTCTTTTATGCCCTTGGCATAGTGACAAATTATTTCACAGTCCATGCCTCCTGAGTTATCTTCTCTTTAGAAAACAGTGGTATCTTAACAAATAGCCTCAATGGCCTCTAGCTCACAGGATTTTCTAATGTGTGTTATCCATCCTCATCATTTGCCACATGGCAATTTATGAAGATGGTTCAGACTGGTCCCAAATAAATTTGTGCTATCTGCTGATGGGACCACTAGACATCTGAGGTTCCTTGTTCATAATCACCCTAACACTTTTTCACTGTGGCCTTTCCAAATTTTACAGTACTTCTCAAACACACAACCATTTCCACCTTATTCTCAGTAAATAATTTTACTGACAAAATGTAAGTCATTAGAGAATGAGCTCTTCCAACTTTGTCCCACTCTTAAAATACTTTGTCCATACCACTTGGTTTCCTCAGCAATTGCCCAGGTGGGTTCTCTTTCTGCTGACTTGATACAAGATGCCTTAAGATCAAGGACTGTGATATTTTTCATCTTAACTCATTCACATAGCTCAGTACTTTTCACTTAGTAGTTAATTATGCACTACATAAATGAATATGCAGCAATTGAAACAAATCCTTTACTACAAAAATCCTAGACTTCATCTATTTCATTGATATACCAATCCATAATGTTCATTGAACAGAGTGGAAAGATGGACCCAAACCACATTTTATACCATTTGGTCTCAGCCAGCAGCAATGCAAACCCATCTGAGGGGAAAATAGGGACTTTCCTTCTAGTAATGACATTTCAGAGAGCAGTAAGGCAGGTATCGCACAACTTCATTTTGGTTGCAAAATAGTTCTTTGTGGTTGTTCACAGAAATAATTTGGCCAACTTTAAAGTTCATTTAATTACTTCAATGACAGCTACCTACTACTTTCCTTAAAATTTCTATTAAAATTCAGAGAAGAGCCCTGATCTCTTGTGAGGATGTTTTGAGACTTCACAGGGTTGACCTTGCTTTCTTTATATGACAGACAGGCTTTTGTTTCTCTTCTCCCTTCCCTCCCCACCTGAACACCCATATCAAACATATTTTAACAATGTTATTTGCTAAATAGAAGACCCGATTTAGGTACTTATAAAATATGTTTCAAGTCATTCCATGGATTTTACATCTTTGATGCTGTGGGGACCTGTTTTACATTCTCTGAAATCCCCAGACACTGCCAGAGCCACTCAAGCAGCCCTTGAAAGGACAGCATAGGTTGGAGCCCATTTCACCCACGAGAAATGAAATTACAAGTGAGAACAGTATTGGCTTTTTGGCATATTTGAGTTCTTGCTCAAGCATGTGAACAGGGTCACCAGGTCAGTGAGCTTCCCTGGCTTATGTCTCTGAAGACATCAAGTACTTCCTCACCTGAGAGTGCTGCCCACGAGAGCATGCACCATGTCACCCAAGGCCGAGATTTACAGCACGGGGGTGTAGTCACCAGGCAACCTGCTGAGACCTGGCAGACTTTTCCTTAGCTATTCCTCTGGGCACATTTGCTTACCTTTGGCAGGAGTGCAAAGGGCATAGTAATCTCCAAAAGCCGCTTTTGCTGTTGAAGGAAATGCCGGACTCCTGATACAGTCTCCTCGTGATGTATTTCTTCTTCACCCTGTATATTTGTGGGGCTCGTCTGTTACTGTTTGTTTGATTTTTAATCTGGGAGCCCCTCCTACTATGAGCTTTGTGACAAAATGAACCCTCTTAAATTTGAACTGAAATGACTTGTCATAGGGAAAGCCCTGAAGTCACGGTGAAACAGAACGAGGTAACATCTTAAGAGAGAGCAACGGGCCGTGCTGGCCCAGGGTTCTTATCTGGCTTGGAGGCGAGGATGGAGCTCATTAATGACTTCACAGGTAAAGGCACTTTACTTTCAAAGAGTAAAGTGATTGTGCTTGCTGATTGATTCCCAGAGGTTAGCAACCCAATCTTAAATGGTCACACTAGCACAGAAAGCATGAGCGTCCATTTAAATGTGAATATAAAAAAGAATTGAAGGTACAAATTATTAATCTGATGCCATTTACAAGTCAACTTCCCTTACTAGGCTGTGATTTCCTAGCAGTCAGCATCTGTCTTACTCATTTCTGTGAGTTCAATGCTTCAGTGGGTGCCTGGTGCACAACAGAGGGTATTCAATTTATTGACGGGACAAATACATGGCATAAGTGAAATTGTAAAAACTAATTAGAATTTAGCAATAAAGTCTTTAAAAGTTTTGGTAATCAGCCACTTCTCACCAGACTAACATCTAACATTTAAAAATAATGAAAAGAGTATAATTGACATGTTTGTAACACAAAGAAATAATGCTTGAGGTGATGGATACCCTATTTATGTGAAGGGATTATTACAGTGTGCCTGTATCAAAATATGTACCCGATAAATATATACACCTACTATGTACCCATAAAAATTTAATAAGAGTAACATCTAAAATAACCACAAATCACTGTCTTACTATAAGCTGATTTGCCTGCTCAAGTTTAAACAGAAAGCCACTGTCACAAAACACACTGGTAACCAGCCTTCCTTCATTGTCTCCAGGGATCATAGGCAGTAGGGAGAAATTCTGTGAATTCTCCCTCCTGGAGCCTTGGTTTGCGAAGACTGTGAAGTTACCAACTATGGTTTAAAGTGAATTACACGTCTATTTTACGTATTTTTCAAGGGCCCAGTCAATTTTAACTACGTCACATGAGATGCAGCTGCTGAAGGAGAGAGACTCTAACAAAATTGACGGCATAGGCCTAATTTCAACATAGTACAATAACATCATTAGTTTCAGTAACCTCACCTGCATGTCTCAAGCCCTTAACAGAGCTTCTTGATAGAATACAAGTGGAGGTGTACACAATTACTGCCCACCCTCCTCTAAGAGGAAAAGCGTAGATGTGAGCAAGGAGCCACATTGTCCCAGCTTTTAGAAATCATTTGTTAATAGGTATTTTCTTTGAAAGTTTGTGTTTGCTGCACCAAGACATCATTGTTTGTATTCACAGTCGCCAGCTTGAACATATATAGCCAAAGAGCCATTCACTGAGAATGTGCCAGCTGACAGCTATGAGGTGTGTTTGCAAGAGCCTTAATTATTTACTTGCAACACCATCACCACCACCCCACCCCCACCCCAACACACACACACATCTTATGAAGTTTAATGCAGCAGAAAGGAACTCTTCTCAAATGAAAAATAAATTATTTTACAGGCAAAAAGTAACTTTTTTTGAGAGCATAAATAAGTACTGTTCAGCACTCATACGTGATGAAAAAATCATTGTTCAGAGTCAATGGCCATCTTTGTGGAGAATCATAGAAGCTTTATAACTTGTTAATAGACCTGAAAGTTTGCAGAAGCTTAACTCTCCCACATAACCATTTCCATGAACCTATGGAAACTACCAGCATGTGATTACTTTGCTCAGGCTTTCCTGGACTTCTCATTCACCCTGGATTCATCGTTCCCTGGATCATCAATTCAGGTCCCTTTCAGATTGTGCAGGCCTCATATTGATCCATCATTCTCCATGTTGGGATGTGGGCTCAAGAGTTCACATTGAAAAGCAGCATTTGAACAACTGAACCCTACATAGTCACAGATATGAATCAATTACTTTCCTGATTCTTAAGGGCTACCCTCAACTCATTTTCACAATAAAATAAGAATTGACGTCTGTTGATCTAAAATTCCCCAAGCTAGGTGTTGATGCTATTTTCTCAAAAACCTTACTTCAATTACCATTTCTTACTTTCCTGCTTTAACCTGTTGTTCTTAAGCATCTCTTCCCTTGAAGCATGCTCAATTTCTTCCAGAGAAAACACAAAAAGTTTCTTTTCACTCAGTTTCCCATTAGCTCTTTCTCAAATCTGCTTTTTTCTTCCTACTGCCATTTTTCAGAGAGGTCTGTATTTCTTTTCTTTTTCTTTCTTTCTTTTTTTTTTTTTTTTGAGACAGTGTCTCGCTCTGTCACCCAGGCTGGAGTGCAGTGGCACCATCTCGGCTCACTGCAAGCTCCACCTCCCAGGTTCACACCATTCTCCTGCCTCAGCCTCCCGAGTAGCTGGGACTACAGGCGCCCACCACCATGCCCAGCTAATTTTTTGTATTTTTAGTAGAGGTGAGGTTTTACCGTGTTAGCCAGGATGGTCTCGATCTCCTGACCTTGTGATCCGCCCGCCTCGGCCTCCCAAAGTGCTGGGATTACAGGCGTGAGCCACCGTGCCCAGCCAGAGAGGTCTATATTTCTACTTCTACTCTCTTCCTCCCTAGTCCCTGGCCCTGGCTTCACCACCAAATCCCTCGTGTAGCTTTAAAAAATTCAGATGACAAATGTTCAGGCCTCTTCTCTTTAAATCCCAGCACAGAACATGTGGGATAGAGATTGGAAATTCCATGTGTTTTAATCTCCAAAAAGGACTGAGGCATAGCCAGGGCTGAGAAGTGCGGCCTTAGACCTTTGCAATTACTTCCACCTCCAACGCTATTTCCTCTCTAGAACATCTCTGATAACCTCCTGATCACTAACTCCAACTGCCTTTTTTCAGTACCCGTCCTTCTGCAGCATCTACCCTGATGAACACCACTTTCCTGGCTCTCTTTCCTTGGTTACCCTTTCTTTGTCTTTTGTCCCCAGAAAACTTTCTTTCACCTCTGAGATTCACCATTGAAGGCATTCTTCAATATTTCATTGTGTGCCTTTGTTTTCTATTTTTACCATCAGCAAAGGCAACCTCAGCACTCTGAGGTTGCTGGATCCAGACTTCTAAGTGCTGGATCTGCTTTTCCAAAATACTGTGAAAAACAGATCACATAGCCAGAATTCTCTGTCCCTGAGGTCACTACAGGGGAAGGCATACAGACTCAGGGTTCTCAATACTTACAGAACTCACTGCAAATGAACTCATGCTGGTCCCATTGGCAGAAATTGATTCAGTAGGTCAGGTTTGAGGCCCTGCCTGTAATCTTGTATTTGTTCAAGTACATAGATAACAGTGATGTGCACCAGAGGTCAAGCATTCTGCTAAACATCATAATTAGTTGTTTAGCAGCATTTATCCTGAAGGATTCCAACATTCAAAAAAAACTCAAGTGCCATTCATTGAACTGCTAATGGCATCTATAATTTATCATGTCTGGGGAAGAAGCAGGAAGTAAATCTTAGTTCACACAGCATCACAGTGCAGATTTCCTGTATACAACCAGATTCTTTCTCTCCCCATATGACCAGTCTTAGCACATTGTTCTCATCCAAAAAAAAAAAAAAATCCAGCTGCAAAGTCTCAAAGATTAATGTAGCTCCTTAATTCCATTTTATTGAGAGAAAGAAGGTTACATCTCATTTATACAACACTTGATTTAAAAAACTTTATAGACATTTTTATCTTAAAATTCTACTCTGAAACAATAGCCAAAATAATCTCAATCTCTCTCTCTCTTCCTCTCTCCCTTTTGATAGCTTTTTGTTGGTATTAATTCATGATATGGTTTGGCTGTGTCCCGACCCAAATCTCATCTTGAATGATCATGTGTTGTGGGAGGGACCCTGTGGGAGGTAACTGAATGATGGGGGCAAGTCTTTCCTGTGCTGTTCTCATGATAGTAAGTCTCATGAGATCTAATGTTTATTATAAGGGGGAGTTTTTCTGCACAAGCTCTCTTCTGTTGTCTGCCACCATGTAAGACATGCCTTTCACATTCTGCCATAATTGTGAGGCCTCCCCAGCCATGTGGAACTGTGAGTCCATTAAACTTCTTTCTTTTGTAAATTGCCCAGTCTTGGATATGTCTTTATCAGCAGCGTAAAAATGGACTAATACAATTCGCTAATCTTTTAAAATCACGACTTCTAAAAGCTTTCTCCCTGTGGGAAGCATCAGCCTATGGTGATGGTTATGGCAACGATGGTCACCATCCTTACCTAGATCCAGGCCCATTTCAACCCTTTACAGACTGTATGTGATGTGCCTTCCAGTAAAACACAGGCCAGGCCCATCAGAGGCAGGAAGCTATAGGTAGAGTTGATAACCAACAAATGGACAGCCTTGAGGTCCAAAAGAGAACAATTATGAAACATGGAAGAGTAAAACTAAGAAGATAATTACCTATCAGGAAATACGTTTGGAGAAATTTTATGAGAAGTGATTAAGGTAGTGAAGAAATGCAAAGCATTAAAACAAAATGTTAGTGCTATAGCAAACAGGAAACTAAGTTGAATGGGGGGCTAATCAAATGACATAATAGTATAAGAAAAAGGTAAGACTGATGTCCTAAATAAACGTTTATTGTTGACAGGATTAAACAAGCTTCCTGTCTTGACTGTGTACTTGTCAACAGCAGGGACCAAGTTTCATAATCTCTGGAGAGAGCCTGGTACATACGTTGGTGGATGAGGCGTGAACAAATGCATGGACCTGGACTCAGTTGTACTGCTTTTTGTGTTTTTGTTTTTTTTTTTTGAAACAGGATCTCACTGTCTCCCATGTTACAGTGCAATGGCCAACCACAGCTCATTACAGCCTCAACCTCCGGGGCTCAAGCCCTCCTCCCATCTCTCAGCCTCCAGAGTAGCTGAGACTACAGGTGTGCACCGCCACTCTTGGCTAATGTTTGTATTTTTTTGTATATATGGGGTTTCACCATGTTGGGCAGGCTTGTCTCGAAATCCTAGGCTCAAGTGGTTTGCCCGCCTCAGCCTCCCAAAGTGCTGGGATTACAGGTGTGCGTCAGTGTGCCCAGCTGTACTGCTTTAGTAATATACTGACACCTTATTTGTTGACACAAATTTAGCAGTTTGTTTTAAATAACATGATATCACTCAAAATCATTTTACCAACTTACTTACTCCCCTGTTACCCTTTCTTCTTACCTTTGAAGCATTCAGAAAAATTGGATATGTCTCTGTGTCTGCGTGTGTGTTTTACTGGAGAGACATTTTGCTCCCCATCACCTTTCAAAAAAATTACATCTGTTTTCAATAATACAGCCTCAACCTTCTTGGCATTTATTTATGCTGTACAAAGCCTAGGAAAATAAGACATTAGCAATATCATAAATAAAATGCTGGCTATTTAAATATAGTCAAATCTACATTATTTTCACAAATGGATTCAAATTACTAATATATGTTTGCATGTGGTCTTTCAGGTACATAATAATATGTTAGTGTAAATATGAAGTTAATTTTAATAAATAATATTTGTTTCGATTCTGGATTATGTTATAAAATCAATAAGAATTTGTTGATCTAGTTAAAATTACAAAATAGAGATGCATGCACTAAAATAGTCAAGGAAAAGTGTTAATAATGTATCTGCTTTCAACATATAAAGTAAAATAAACATATTTTTTCCAAAGATATGTCATCAAATATGATTTGAGAATAGATTCAGTGCCTTGCCCCTCATGTTGGCTGACTGTTCTACTCCAAGTATGATTCAAAGTGTTTTACTTTAATGTCTCTATGATTCAGCAACTACATAATTCCTAAATAAATAACCAGATATTCTTAGATATTATTAATATAGTCCCTGATGTATGAAATTTGGGTTATCTTTGACCTAATGTGATTAAATGACAATCCCTTAACTTTTAGGTGCATAATAATATGCTATTCTAAAATTATAATACACTTACCTCATTTGGAGATGGCTATGGCAGGCCCTACTAGCCTGATCTTATTAAAATTCACATTATGAAATTTTCCATGTTTTGATTCTCTACTCATTGAGCACTCTTTGGAAAAAATCTGGCTTTCCTTGTTCAGCAATCTACACTCCAACTTTAAGAAATTCTGTAAGTTACAATAACAACGATAACTGCCACACAGACCAATATGTCTATATTGACACAATTCTTACTGGCACATTTTAGTCTGTGTGACAGTTACAGTTCTAATTGTCCATTAGTAAATTGACATTCTGTTTTTTAAAAAATAAATTACTTTCTCATTCACCTTTGTTCATCTTTCCATGAAACCACCTGGAGTAAGGATCATCTTGCAGCACCACGATACTGACATTGTGTCTTGTGGGCTGACACACCATGGTGCCAATGGCAGGAGCAATTAAGGACATGGGTAAAAATTAGGTGGTGGTGGGGGAAGTAAAATAGGAGCAATTAAGTTTTTGGATGACACTCCCACCAGGAAACAACGTAAAACAGTGTAGTGCCCCCTTAATTTCCTCACCACTCTGAGGAACCCAGGAGAGTTGAACCTAAATCCAAAAACAAAACAAAACTGATTAGCCAAAACTTTCTCTATGACACCTTTACATAGTCATTTATTTGCATTGGTTTAGTTATAACAAATCTTGCTTTCAAGTTTACCGTTTGTAGCAATAGATAAGTTATTATAGGTTGATTGACATCTCACCTGTTTCTAGTTTATAGACAGTCACATTCCTTCTAAATACAATCACCACCTCTAGAGAAAGTTTGAAAAATGCCTCTATACTAGTCAAAAAGGGTAGTTACCAGCAGGGACTCGGAGGCAGTGACTTTATAGAAATACTAGCCAACTTACACATTCACCAGACTCAGTTCTTAATGATTTGAAACAATTTCCTAATACCCCAAACATTGTCCCACTAAAATAACAATGAGACATCAAAGCAATCGCCTGGGCCAAAAATAATTCAGATTGTTAGCCATGCTTCTGATCTTGTGTATTAAGAAAACAAACATCGAACATAGCTGCCAACAAACATAGGTTGCTAGATTGAAGTACTGCTATGAAGTGGAAAGAATGGGAAGGTGGTCATGGCCATAATGATAAAAGCTAATATTTATTAAATATCATTACATGCTGGCATTCATCTAATTACTTTACATAAACTATTTGGTTCTTATGCTACCTAACATGGTGAGTTCTATTATTATTTTCTTCATGAAAGAAAAGAAGAAACTTAGGGAAAAGAAAGGTTATGTGACTTGTCCAAGGCCACAGCAGGTAAGGTAGGTGGTCAAGGTGGGATCTGAACTTAGGCTAATTACAAGTTTATAGTCTTAACCATTGCGCCACAGCTACTTTGTAAAAGAGGGCTAAGGGATGGGGGGTACATGGGGCGGGGCAGGAATACTAATCCTCATTTTTGTACTTGTGTGACTTTGGACGAATATTTGAGTTCTCTAGGCTCTTGCTCTTCAAAGTATCGTTCTTCCAACAGTAGCATTTTGTGTCACTTGAGAGCTTGTTAGAAAAGCAGAATAAAAATCTGCATGTTAACAAGATCTCCAGGTGATTTATATGTACATAAAGTTTGAAGAAACATGGATCTAGGCCCTAACAGGAAAATGTAAAGGCTGATCAGTGTGATACCAGCAGTCTCTTTCAACCCAAAATTCTATATATGTGTGCACGATGCTTCAAATATGTAGGTGTTTGACATGTCCATGCATGCTCAAAATCAAATGCTGGATATTGTTCACAATTGGAAAAATAATTCACAAATTCATCATCATTTCTTGGTATATAATTTGTCAAAGTTGGATTACATGTACTGTGTTGATTAAATTAATATAAAAACAAGTGAAAATGTATTTGAATTCTGATGTTTGCATTTTATATTGATGTTTTCTCACAGTACAGACTTATATTTAACTAACATTTCAAAGTTGAATACAACTATAATTTATTCGTAAGTAAAACTTAAACAATTGTCTTCAAAAGGTTAGCAAAACTTTGATTCATTTTTGAGTTGTTTTTCCCTAATGAAGACATTAATTGCTTTTCCTATCTTTTAGGAAAATGTACAGTCCATGCTCCATTTTCTCCTTCTTCAACTCATTAATCACGTATGTTTTTCCTCTTTCCACTAATGACAATTAACTTCTGGAAGTTATTGAATTTTACAAATGAGCATGAGGAAATAACAAGGAGGCTATAACATCACTATCCTGATATTTTAATAAGTAGATGTATTTTAATTATTTATGATGCTTTGTAACATGCCAGTAAATGCTTTCTAATGCTTTTTGTAAAGGCAATGAAGTCTTAATAATTTTATATCTGACTATTACTCCTTGCTATTAAGTTTTTCACTGGCAATGTAAAGTGATACCACTGACAGGATTATGAGAATCAGATTTTCGGATCAGTAAAGTTTGAGTCATTGTATGACTACCATTTCTGCAATTACCCCAGAAAGAACTTCATTTTGTTATATGTTGATGTCACTGCTTTTGTATTGCTCCTTGGAATGATCCTCCTCTGCAAACATGTTTAGCATCGGCAAAAACTGGTTTTCTATGTTTGTCCTAAAGACTGGTTAGTTTGAGTGAAATACTAACTCCCAATCTGCCAGTAACCACTGGCTGACTTTAGACAAAGAATTTCCATTTTCTGGGCTCTTGCTGTTCAAGGTATTGCTCAGTTGTAGGCTCATGCTGGGGTCTACTACTGGGTCCCAAAGCAGTGAATGACACAGCTGAGAACAGCTGACTGTAACTTGCTGCTTACATACAGTAAGCCCTGTGGTTGGGGAATTCCCCGTGTTCATCCCAAATGTCCCTGATGTGAACCACTGGATTCATTTCTGGACTGACTCTCACTTGCCACTTTGGATTAATGTGCTTGCATGACCTGCTCAAAGTCAAGTTCATTTTCTGCCCTGGACACTCCCTCCTTAACCAGCCTCTTCGGCCCCATACGCTCCTCCAGGCTCCTGCTGTATGTAAGGGGGTGAGAGGGAATCAGAGATCAGATGGGAAAAAAAATCTGTGGGTTCTATTTTACTTTATGTTCAATTTTTAAGACTTACAACTTTATATCCATAAGTAAAAATGAGATACAAAGGAACTACAAAAGAGAGACTGATGAGCATGTTGCTGAAAAACTAGTACTTTAAATTTAAATGAAACAAAGTTAAACAGTATTCTCAGTTGCACTAGCAACATTTAAAGTGCTTATTAAGCCACCGTGGCTAGCTTCTACCATATTGGACAGTGCAGATAGAACATTTACACCACCAAAGAGAGTTCTATTCTGGACAGTGGTGCTCTAGTTAGTTTATATATACTTTTTCATTTACTTTTAATAGCAACCTTATGAGGCAGGACATTACCCCAATATTCACCCAAGGACTCGAGACTCAAAGACAGTTGGGAGGCTCACTCAGCTAGGAAGCGAAAGAGCCGGAGCTTCAAATCAGAATTCAGAGCCATTCATACTAAAGATTTAAATACTGATCTGTCTGACTCTAACTTTCCACTCTGTTAGATTCTAGATGCCTAATTGCTAACAGTATGAACGTGCATCTTAGAATATAATTTTGCAGTTGATCATCTGTTTCAACCCCCGTTTTGTATATGAGACTAGAAAAACTATTTTAAGTTCCAAATAGTAGTAATTTTTTTTCTTTTTCTTTCTACAAGTCTACATTATAACATTAGAGAAAAATGCTAACATTTCAAAATATTTTTTCCCATGACTCTTGCATCTCCTTCTTGGACATAGTTTGATATAAAGTGGTGGGGAAAATAAGATAAAATAAATTAATATTTATTGAGTCTTAACTTTACGCTAAACACTGTGTTCATTTGTAAACAAGAATGCTGTGATGTAGGTATTATCCTCTTCTTGCAAACAAGGAAACAATCACAGAGGTGATGTGTTGGATCCATGCCCTTGGACCTCTTCCTATTATTTTAAGCAGTGATTTATCCTAATCACCACGTCAATTATTTTGGATTTGTCTCACTTCTCCTGTCATTTTTCTACATGAATTTACTGAATCCCTTACACTCTCCCTTGATATATAGTGTGGCAATGAGCTGATCCCTGTGATGCCCACCATCTTGTCATTTACACTGTCATCCAGAAAAAGATGGCTTTTTAGAAAGAGGGCAATGACCTTTTAACTAAGCTGTAAATGATGAAGCCTGGCAGCACTGGGATACAACATATATTCTAGACCCGCAGCTTAAATACGTTGCCATTTCTTTAATGATTAGAATATTAGGAATCTGGGAAGCCAGGTGGGTGAGTGAAGATGGCGCTTCTCATGAATGGACCAAATGATTCAAGAGGCTACATTAAGACGCTTTAGCCACTCTCTGTGTTCTAAGTTTAAATTATCAAGGGAGAGAATCCAATGATTCTCTTTTCCTGATGCCAAAGTTTTTGGAAAAATTACTACATGAAATCTTGAGTTGATAATTCTCTGGGATGCAGAAAATCATCCTCATTTCATAGATAGGGAAATAAGTGCAGTTCCTACATTTATACGACTATTTAGCAAGTGGCCAACCTGAGATTTGGGCTCAAGTCTGATTGACTTCCAAGTTCATGTTTTACTACTACCTCACTCCTTAAGTTATACAGAGGAAGAGGGGTTAGGACCATAAGTGCCATTTAAGTATCTAAATAAGACAAGACACCTGGCAGCCAGGTGAAATCAGTATACATGCAAGGTCAGTCAGAACACTGGGGCAGGTTCCAAAGAAGCTATAAGACGCAATGCCTCTTTTTGGCACTTAAAGCATAATAGGAAAATGATTTTTAAAGAAAACCAGTCCAACACCCAAATAGCAAAATGGTATCTCACTATATAAGGAGAAGTCAATAAAATTGTATCATATCTGAATTATAAATTTTTAAATCAAATGTGATGTTATTTCTAAATACATAATGGAAGTCTAATGAGGTCAAGAAATAAGGCCTAGAAAAAGTCACGGTTTACCAACGAGTGAGAGGGTTTATAATTACTATACCAAAAGAGTATTCAAAAAGCAAATCTCCGATTACATGTAATTACACTGTTAAAAGTCAAGTAGATGCTTCTAAAACTGCTGTTAAAAACAGTTTGTTCTCTTATATAGTTAAGGAGTTTATCTTATAACTTGATTTGCAGCACTAACTTAGTTTCTAAGTCCTGTCAAATACTTAACATACTGGTAACCATGTGCCCAGACCCTGATCAAATTAGCATAAATTCCAAATTAATCTGATTTAAGGAGATTTTATTACAAGTTCAGCTTTTCATTTTCCTTCGGAGACATCTCTGAACATAAATAAGTGGAGTTCTTGAAATTTATTAACACATTTTAACTTGTGATTAGGCTGTCTATGTCCTGATCCTTAGCATAGTTAATTCTGAAATAAAGCTCGTGGAGAGAAACCTAGAAAACAAAATCATCTTGAAAACATGTAAGAAATTGTGTTCAAGGATGCAGAGATGTTCTCCAAGTGCTATACACATGCCAGGCAGTGTTGATAAATTAAAGAACAGATAAAATTTGGAACTACTATAACAGAATAAACAAAACATTATTGCCGTGGTTTGTTTAAATATATGCCAGATGATTAAAATTTCTCTCTTCTAATTGCAATTTATTTTTAATTTAATTTTGAAGCCTTATGCTGCTAATTGTTTCATCTGTTTTTGTTTTTACTTAAGCACATTATAAGCTCTTTAAGGAATTATGGATTATGGTGTTTGTTTGTTGTTTGTTTTTGAGATGGAGTTTCACTCTGTCACCCAGGCTGGAGTGCAGTGGTGTGATCTCAGCTCACTGCAACCTCTGCCTCCCAGGTTCAAGCGATTCTTCTGCCTCAGCCTCCTAAGTAGCTGGGATTACAGGTACATGCCACCACACCCGATAATTTTTGTATTTTTAGTAGAGATGGGGTTTCACCATGTTAGTCAGGCTGGTCTCGAACTCCTGACCTCATGATCTGCCCACCTTGGCCACCCAAAGTGCTGGGGTTACAGGCATGAGCCACTGCACCCGGCCAGGAATTATGTTTTATACTCCTGTTTCCCGACATTTCCTAACACAGTGCTGGGTAAGCAGCAGTGCCTGCCTGGGGAAATACACTGAGAAAGATTATGAGTTAATAACTAGACGCCATCAAGAGAGATTGCCGATGGTTGGTTAGTGATGTCTGCTGTGTCCTCAGGAGGAGGATGTGGCAGCATACATGCCACCTGTTTTTCCATCCTATTAGTAGACATTCATTTCATACTTGTTAATTGAATAAAAAACATAAACAGGAAGAAAAAGATGGTTGTAGTTCAGTTTCACTATTGAGTTTAATTTTCATCCACATTCAATAAAAAATTATACTGCATTGAAGATTATTAAGCATAAAACCAATAAACTGAAATTTAAAGGAAAATAAACTATCTGACAAAATCATCAGAGATAGTTTGTGTTCATATCTGACCTATTCCTTCAGATCCTATATTCAAGACAGGCTCACCTGAAATGTTCACGTCTCTATCCAGAAAATGTCAAGGCCTCAAGGGTTCTCAGAGCTCAATAGGATGGACAGAGCTGTTCTCATTGAGGCTGGCTCAAGGGAAAAACTCTTGTGCAAATGGGAACTGGGTAGCATCATCACAACAAAAGGTTATCCCAGTGGTGCTGTTTTGAAAGTGCAGAGCTTCTAATGAAGCTAATGTTTCCCACCCCCAAATAACCTTTGGAGTCCTTGCCTTAGTAACTGGTAGTTCTAGTAAGAAAGATAACATATATAATTATACCTACCAGCCTGCCCCCGCTCCTCAGACACACACACACACACATCTACCTTGACTTGCACATCTTTTCAGCTACATCTGTGAGAATGTGCCTATCTCTATGACTTGTAAAGGTTGCAGGGAAAGTAGACTTTCCCGTTGCTTTCTGAATAGCCTGCTTAAGTAAAAGGTGGGGTTAGATTTTGTTGTTTGTACTTTGTGTTACAGAAAAGCAACATGTAGGACTTGGTACCTGAGGAAATTTTTCACCAAAAATAGGTTGGCAAAAAGAAGTACTAATGGCCGGGTGCTGTGGCTCACGCCTGTAATCCCAGCACTTTGGGAGGCTGAGGTGGGCAGATCACCTGAGGTCAACAGTTCAAGACCATCGTGGCCAACATGGTGAAACCCCGTCTCTACTAAAAATACAAAAATTAGCTGGGCGTGGTGGTGCACACCTGTAATTCCAGCTACTTGGGAGGCTGAGACAGGAGAATCACTTGAACCTGGAAGGCAGAGGTTGTAGTGAGCTGAGATTGCGGCACTGCACTCCAGCCTAGGCAGCAGAGTGAAACTCTGTCTCAAAACAAATAAACAAAAAGTACTTATTTCTCTAGTAACAACTTTAAAATAAAGGAAATTAGAAAAACATTGTCATCATAATTCTACATTGCAGTTTCCTCTAATATCTTACAAAATCCCAAAATTTACACAAGTACTCTGTCAAAGGTTCTGTCTAATGAATATATTTAAATTCAAGTAGTATGTTGAAACAATTGGGGGGGAATTATTCTAGTCATAGTTGTGTAAAACTCTCATGGTGCTTGAGCTAAGAAATACAGCAATTTTTTAAAGCATTGATATGCCTTGCAGAAAATGATTTAAAACCATGTGTTTGATGCTAGCTGCCCATCCACAGCACCTGCTCTCTGAGACTCATGAAGTCTACACTAAGCAAGGTGGGTGGTCAAAAGAATCCACAAGGCCATTGGGTTTGACCCCAATTATCTTTTATTGTAAATAGGCCATATGTCAAATTCCAAGATAAATTGGAAACATTTGATCTATCTCCTGCTTCTAGATTAATTTTAAGGGTTCATTTTCTATTCTTTCAGACCCTTTATTTGGTCTGCTTTGCTCTTATGTTTGAAGGAAAAGATATATTTGCCTTTGTAGATTTGAGAAGATTCTATCTTTAAAAACACTTTTGGAAAAAGAGAATTTAACAATCAGAACATAGTTTGGGGAAAAATGGCAAGAAATAATCGTACTCAAAATTTATGATAATGGCTAATATCCACTGAGTTTCTTCATGGAAATCTATGTTTACTAAGGGGAAAAAGATAATTAAGAAAACATTCATTACCATGCTCACCAGAGATGGATGCTTTAACAAATCTCCTCATTTCCCCATTCAAATCATTGCTATATCCATGCAAACTAACACAAATAAATATCTCACACATGAAAAATGATATTCCTATGAACCTTTGAGGTATATTTAGAACAATTCCTCCTTAAGATAGACTATTAAACCACTGAAAAAACCCTGATTTATTCAAAAATGAAAATAATGTAAAACAGTGTGACCTACAACCAAATAGACACCACATGAATGATTCAGGACGGTGTAATTTTCATAAAACAATTTGACATTAAAACTAAACAGCATAGCAAAATAGAATACAAACTCCCTCTTCTCCTGAATCCCAATTTTCATGGTGCTGAACAATTTAATATGTACTTTTGTATTTTGTACACAGATAATCAGTCAGAGAAAAATTTCTGTAAAAGCAGTGTTTTTTTTTTCCAAATTAATCAGAATGGAATGAGGTTTAAGTCTAATTTTAAAGGATTTGTCTATTTAGTAAAACATCCCTGGAGTTAGAGAATTTATTGGTACAAAGTGTGTTTATTCTGTTTTTTCCTTGCTTTGCTTTGCTTTTTTCTTTCTGGAAGTCTATTCTATGCGTGCTTGCTTGCCAGATTAATTGCCCTTGAAACCATGAATATAACCACTTCTGTGCTCATTTGTATATGGCCAGGGCTCTACTTCTTAAATCAGAGTTATTGTTTCCACTCCACAGATAACACAAACAATATAAACAATAGCTGCGAGCAGTGGAAAAATGAAACAGAGCTGAAAAGGGAAAGAGCAAGAAAAGCAATAAAGGGCTGAGTGAAGGAAAGAAGATCTTACTGTAATGGAAAGAAGACAGCATCCTGCTCGATTCCTCTTTGACCTTTGCTGCTACTTAATTTTGAATTTTGTGTAATGATACTGAAGAAGCGATGAGTGGTAACTGGTGAGGTAATGACCTCAAACGCCCCTCAGGTCGCCCTCAGGTCTCTCCTACCCATATCCACTGACCTCTCTTCTGACTGTCCCATGCCTCCCTTCCCTCACATGACCCCAAGTCTCCTTTCTTCCGTGCAGTTGCTTCCTCTAATGCCATTCTTTATTCTAAGTCTATAAAAGAGCATTATTATGTGTTCGGCTAAGAAGAACACAGCTAAGAAAGAAAATGGAGAGACATTTAGCTTAGCTTTAAAATATATATGTATATACACACATACATCATCTAATGAACTTTCCACCTTTCCACAATAAAGCATTAATAAGAAGGAAGCCAGATCCTCACAGTATCAATGATCATTAATGATGTATTCATTACCAATAAGTGTTAGTGTCACATCGATGATGTGTCTGTATATATACCTAATTACAATATTAAATAGCCAGCATGTATGATTAATTTATTTTTCTAAGCAAGTATACAATATTATTAAGAAGCTATTTCTTGAAAGAGTCTTTTGCTATGTTGATATATAGGCTTTGGCCATATGAGAATTCCATCATACTTTTTAGACTGATTCTTAAAAAACATGAAAAATATTACTGTTCATAAGATTACTGAGAAAATTTGGTTACCCTCAGGAGACAGAAAAAAGCAAAGGATCTCTAGACTTGCATTTCTTCATTCAGCCAAGCTTCTGTTTTTAAATATAATCTGAGATATATAATGTATGAAAGGTAGCTCTCTGCAGCTGCAGGGAGAGAGAGCACAAGTTCCGATGGCAATTGTTACAGCCTTGGCCTCCATTACCAACCATCCCATTGGCCCACAGAAGAAAGTAAAAACCTGAGCATTCCGAGCGATCTAAAACGGGCAGCATTACTGCGCATCAAGATCTCTGATGTGTATAATAATGCTCCCTCACTCTGGGCCCAAAACAAGGCCCCAAAGCTGAGAAATATCACATAGAAGGCCATCCCCAATCTAAGTTGGAAACTCTGGCTCTCCCAAATACAGTCTGTGATATTCCAGCAATGCCATCAGATAATATCCCCTAGATAACTAGGGGATATTAGACAAATCACTCTGCTATCTGGGTCATTTTTTTTATGCCACCATGAAATGAAAAGTCCTAATATTTCTGTACTTTAAATAAGTAAATATTGCTCAATGGAATTTAGGAAAATCAATAAAAACCTTTTTTTTACATAACCTAGTATTTAGAATCAACTCAATCAGTATCTGAGTATCTACTTTTTAGAATAATGTTGGCTTTTGTTTCTGCCATTGTTCCTATTCTGATTTTATAGTTGTATATTTACCTGACACAAAGTGAAAAAGAGACAGGTCAATATACGGAACATACTATTTTATTATTTATTATATAACTCTGAAAAATTTTGCATGAGGGAAAAGTTAAAACAAAATGTCCTAAACTGAGGTTTGTGGAGTTAGTATTTTACTTATCCATATGTTTAACTTGTATATCTGAGGACTTTTAGAAGATTAATTATACAAATGCATTGACAAAGTGATCAAAACACATATTGGGCACAATCTAATTAATAACTTTAACTTCCTCACAAAAGAAAAGGGGTAGACTTTTGTGTATTATCAAATAAAGAAAAAGAAAAGAAAAAAGAAAGAGGAAAAGAAAGAAAGAAAGAGAAAGAAAGAAAGAGAAAGAAAGAAAGAAAGAAAGAAAGAAATAGAAAGAAAGAAAGAAAGAAAGAAAGAAAGAAAGAGAAAGAAAAAGAAAGGGAGGGAGGGAAGAAGGAAGGAAGGAAGGAAGGAAGAGAAAGAGAGAGAAGATAAAGAAAAGAAAGAAAGAAAGAAGAAAGAAAGAAAGAGAAAATTAAGAATGACAGGAAAGAAACATCCCAAACAATAAATTCCAGAGTAATACTTCCCTTCAGCTGCCCATGTTTCCCTGCAAAAAAAATGTGTCCAAGCATATAAAGCTGTTTATAAACAAACGGCACAGTTAGAACCTAAGGGCTCAACTTTATTTTAACCAAAGCTTCAAGGTAAAACCTTTTCTTCACCGGATGAAGAACACATATCCTAATAGTATCTTTTAAAACCTATTTTACAATGTTAATGAATCTGTAAAAAGAAGTTCTAAATCTTATACCTTTTTCATTTCTGTTTTGCTACAATAACTGATTTTGGTTTTGGTTTTGGTTTTTTGCCAAAAACAACCGAACTTATCTGTCCACTATGACACATTAGTCTTTATCTCAGTTCAAAATACAAATGCACTTATTGAGTGCCTGCTGTGCTCCGAGCAGCATTCAAGACACCAGGTAGGTTACGGAGGTGAACAGAGCTCCTTATTAACAATTTAGTAAGGGAGAACACCAGCAAGTAGTTTATTTTGGATGGGGGTGCAGGAGATAATATGATGAAAGAAGAGGGGAGAAAGTAAGTTGGAACAAAAGCATGAAAGAAGATGCTTTTATTCAGTAAAAGAGAATTATCAAAAGGGGGTGTGTGTGTGTGTGTGTGTATGTGCGTGCATGTGTGGTTTTGTTGTTGTTTGGTTGGTTGGTTGTTGTTGCTGCTATTTGCTTAGAAGAGATATGAGGAGATCTGAGCTTTAGAAGAATTGGCTAGGTATTCATGTGTAGGACCAAATGAAATTAGGAAAGATGGAAGGGAGGGAGGACAGTGGAGACATAATGAAGGCACAAAAGACAGCAACAGCAGCAGAAATGAGGATGAAGGGAACCAAAATGAAGCAAGTCATGGAAATAAGATCTTCTGAACTTGCAATGATTTGGATGGGGGTGATAGAGGAGGAACAGAATATAATGCCATGGTTTTGAGCCCTGAGGACTAGGTAAAGGAGGCCACTGAGAGAGGGGTCTTTAAAGGGGAAATGGATTTAGGAGGAATTGAGGAGCTCCAACTAAGGAAGTAGAATCTGAGATCCCCCAGAGCACTGTGGCACAGACATGCACCAGGAATCTAGAAACACATCTGAAGCTCAAAACAGTGGTTGAAAGTAGAAATGCAGTGGTTGAAAGTAGAAATGTAAATCTGGAAGTCTTTAGTTGGCTGAAGTCCTTGAATTAAAATGAGTCACTGATGAGATATTAAAGAAATATGAGGAGAGATGGAGATGGAAATTAAAGACAGCCTGGATTTTCTGTTAATTACAGATATTGAATTCAACCCATCCCAAAGTATACTAATTCTTCTTTCTTATTCCTTACCCGCATCCACACCCCTAAACTTACCCTTGCTTTTGTTATTATCACTTCTGATATTGACTTTATTATTAACACACTCAGCCAAGTTATAGTTCTTATAAGTCACCCTTGGCTCTACTTGGTCCCCAAATGTTACAGACCGTTCTTTCTAGAAATCTCTTCCATGTGGCACTCTTTTTGCCAACTCAGTCTCCAAGTTCAGGTCTTCATTATGTCTGATCTGAAATATTGAGACCTACTCCTAATTGAACTCTCAGTATCCAGTCCCTCTAGTCTGCAGTCCATTCTTCAAATCACCTCTCAAAGGTATCTTTCTAAGAGATGGAACTTACCATATCTCCACTGTATGTTAAAACCTCTGATGATCAACATTGCATAGAATGACATCAATATCTCAGCATGGCTTACAATTGATGCCCATATCTACCTGTAAAAATGTGGGCTTTTTCTATGTCTATGCTGTGAGGCCTTTTCTATTCTGTATCTTTCTTAGCACTCTCCGCAGAGCTCTGCCCTGAGATGAAGACTTTCTGTGCTATCTGTTACATCTGCAGCAACTGTGAAGGAGCAGTGAGCCAGGCTAAGGAACCATAAGGCCAGTGCTTGAGAACAATCAACAAAAGGGATGTTGAGGTCTTTGATAATAACAGTAGGAGATGGCAGAGACTGAAAAACAGTGACCCAATACGATAAAGAGCAAAATTCTTAGAGTGTCCCTAAGTGCCTCCATGAGCAGAACCCTGCCCACCTCTCTCAACTCACCTGAAATCATTCCCATTGCTCTCTGCATTCAGATCTCACTGGCCTTCTTGCAGAACCTCAAAGTTTCCTTTTTTGTGCTGGTGCCTCTAGCTACATCACTCTTGCTTGCCTCTGACCTGCTAACCAATCTAATCTCATTGCAGGCTTACACCCACAGGGACCAGGTCCTGCCCTCCCCGACAAGGTCAGATGCCCTGCACAGATTCTCTAGAGCCCTGAACTTTTCCTTCATTTCCCTTAATGTTTGCAGGTAGATACTTACATGGTTTCAGCAGCATGCACACACCATTCTGATAGATCTTAGTAGTTAATACAGTATTAACACATCTAACTTATGTATATATGTTATTGAAAAACTGATTTACAATCTCATCCTGAGATGCAATACTTAAAAAGTCTAAAGATTGACAGAGCAACATATTATTTATTAATAAATACAGTTTTCAGAAGGTACAAACAGATTCTTATCTGTGTGCCCCTGTTACAGGCTCAAAAATCCATGAAATTTTTATACAGTCAAGACTTGTTGCTGTCAACATTAAGAAAGTAAATATGATTTTATGATCATGCATGTTTATAGGCTGAGATGATCATATGAAAAGCATGCGTAGCTGAATCCAAGAGAAATACAGATGTCAATGAAGGAACCATCTAGACAGCCAACTCCAGTATAGCAGGGAGTATAAGTACCATTTTCTCTCGTGCCTTATTATAGTAGACCTGTAGTAATTAGCTATTAAATGAATGAAGGTGCTGATGTCCTTGAGAAATGAGCACTCTTTAGTCTTTGGTAGATGAAAAGGATGGAAAAAAGTATAGAGTAATTGCACAGTGTGGACTTCCCAGGATGACAGTGATTGTGGTAGAAAAATAGTCTGGAAAGAGGAGAACGAGAAAGAGAGTTTCAACAGTGGGGAGTAGCAGTGTTAAGCTAGTTAAGAACAAGACAAGAAAATCTGTAATTGTGTCTAAATGGGAAACTGGGTTGAATTTGGAGGGTGAAGGTAAGATTCCTTTTTTGTGTTTTCAAACCCAGATGTAGACAGAGGCTTCAGAATTTTTAGTAGTGAAATGAGAATGCTATACACATGGTTGTAACATTGGGGGATGTTATACAAGCATCAAGACCCGGTTTATGCAGCACTTGGTTTCTTTCCCCCTAGAGGATAGCTAATGAATAGAAGGAGTGCCAAAATTACTTGGCAGACCTATCATCACCAAAATCTTACTTCAGATTTAGATGGTGGAGCATGGCTTGTTTTTTTGAAAAGTGCCATTGAGTTGGTGTCTAGCAGGAGCTTAACATGTATTAAGTCTTAGGAGATGCCTGAGTGAAAGGTGCTATATACTAAAATTATTGAGTTTCACCATATGCTCCTAGTCACTCAGAGAGGTGAGAAACAGCTGGTTCATCTTTGGAAGGCAAAACCTTAAGTCCCTTGAACCAACAGCATTTAGGAACCACATTCACTACTTGCAGAATTTGTTTCTGATTTTTGTTCATATTATCCATCTATTCTAATTTACTTACCCATGCATACCTATTTGCTTCTCTAATTCCATTTAAAATCTTTTTTTGGGGAAACTGTTACAAAACATGTCCTTGTTGCATAAGGGATCCATATACATACAGGTTGATGGCATACTAATCTATCAATATCTAGAATTATTATGAAGAAGCTGTTTGAAAGTACCAGAACAGTACCAAAGTTTCATTCATTCATGAGATGATTGATTGCATAGACTCTGCAGAAATAGATTCATATTTCTGGATACATGTTACTTTATATCCCTCAAAGAGAAAAATACATTTGCACTCAATATGCATTTACAGGATAATATGACACAGGTGTGGTGACATTAGAAAACAGAGGGCCAGCTATAAAGAAGAAAAATAAAAGCTTTCCTAGGGAAAAACTTAGATTTCAGAATGGAGCTCTGGATTTGGAAAGAGAAAAGTAGCCAAACATGAAAGATGTTTTTCATATTATAGGGAAGCTCAGTCAACCAAAAATATCACAAGCAAAGGTCCTAGTAGGGTATGGTATAAGACAAAATCAAGTTTATGAAAACTGAGATATTGACTTAAACAACTGAGTTCCTTATGACAGGTTGAACAGAGAGCTGCTACTCAGCATGTAGGTAACGTGAAAAAGATACAAAGAGGAGACAACATAAAGTACTCTAACACTCACCCCCTACAGAGTTTCATGTTGCTACTGTATTAAATGACATACTGCTGTTGTTGAAGAAGCATTCAGCAGTGACATAAAAATTTAAATGTGCCAATCTCTATAGCGACACAAGTCTTTTATAGACCATGATATTTACGCACATTCTTATTGCTAACACTACTACTTCACATTAATCTTTAAAACTAAATTCGTAGTTTCTTAACGTCCATTTATTCCTAATACACTTTAGGAAGCTGCAAGATGGAAAAATAAATCATGCCAGACATTAAATCACAAAGATTGACTGCAATGGCTTTTTGCTGAGAAAATACATATCAAAGTACTTGTTATTACAAAACATTATGGTTGGAAATGCCAGAAAGAATTTTTTGAGTTAGAAACAACTGCATACTTTTGAATAAGCTGATGATGATAGTTAAAGTGAAAGACAATTGGCAATCCACTTATATAAATGTGCCTTGGCAGCCAAGTAAGAACGCCAAATAATGATAACAATAAAAATAATTCCTATGTTAACATTTACTGAACACTGAAGTGCCAAGCATTATGGCTTTAAATATATCATCTAATTTAATGCGATGATTTATTTATATGGATTGTCTATTTAATCATCATGATGTAACTATCAGGTAGATACCCTAGGAAATATGTTCTGTTCTGAGGGTTTAGCTTAATGGTTAAGCAGTTAAGAGCATGGACACTGAAGTCAGTTTGGGCTAGTATTGGTTATGCCCCTAACTAGCTGCTTGATTTCAAGCAAGGTACTTTAACCTCTGTGCTTTTCATTGTTTCTTATTGATAAAATAGGAAGATTAATGATAATTAATTGCTATAATATATGTAAAATATTTGAAAGAATGCTGGCATATGTTTAGCAATCAAAATGATACTTGTTATGATTATTATTTTAAAGATGAGCAAACAGAGAAACTTGGTGAAGGCCACACAGTTAACAAGTGACAGATCTAGGATTTGAAGTTCAGAAGGATGACTCCAGAAGCCAAGCTTTTAGCCATATGCCATCACGGACATGAAATCTTGAGTAGGCTTTTATAAAGCAAGAATTGATAAGGAATAATTTTAAAAGTTGCATTTTGTATATGGAACAGGTGTCATAATTATTCTTAAATTCTAAACCATATTGACATATAAATAATATAACTATGACCTATACTTAGGACAGAGTCATTGATTTGACTCAATCTAGAATTTGATTCTAAATAAGTCTCATGTCTTATTTAACCCATTCTTAGTACACACTACTACCTCCTCCATCCTATGTTTAATTTCTTTAGTTTAAAAAAGCCTTTGCTTTTTACTAAGACAAACTATGGTTGCACTGCGGGGAAAGGTGAGAGGAAAGGATAGAGATGAGGCAGGGCAGGATCATAAGCCACGCTGGGGGCCACGGTGAGCCTTATCCTAAAGGACAAAAGGAGCCATTAAAGGAATGTAAGTAGGGGGAGACATGGTCAGATTCATGCTGTAGAAAGATCAGCACACAGCTGAGAAATGGGAACAAACTGGTGGCCAAAGAAACCTCTTTAATCGAATAAAGGATATTTCTGAAAAGCTATTATGTTTAAGAAACACAATCATTGAAAAAAGAAATGATCCTTCTTGAGATTGTTTTAGAAGAGTCCATGTGGGCATACTTCAAAATCACTGTCTCCTATGAACCTCTTCAACGAAATTTGAGTCCTCTTCCCACCACCACTTCAGTAATCATGGTGTACACAATCTCTGGGAAATATCTAAGATGTCTGAAATATATTTCCCATGCCCCACCCTCTTTTAGTGTAACAGCTTGCCCATCTTCATCTACTAGACGGTGGAGTGGGATTCCTTGGGGCCTGAAGGTGTAGGTTAGTGTGATCAGGTACAGGGTTCCAGAAGAGAAGAGATTGAAGCCATGCCTCATGTGGCAGGGGAGGGTACAGGGGATAAGGAACCTTGTGGTAGACAATGCCACCTTAGGCATTCACTGTCAGGGCTAGTACTGGGTTCTAGGGTGTTTGAGGCTAGATCACCCTCTCTCCGAGGCTTCAGGATGATCTCATTGTTTAACAGTCCACCCTTGGTATGTCCCACATACCAAGGCTCACAAAGCAGGGACAGAGGGGCCACACTTGACTCAAGACAGACCTTTGTTGTTGGATATTGTAACATGAAGGAATTGATTGCCAACGTTTCACCATTAGAGGATGTCACATAAACATGCAAATTTCAGAGGGGAAAAAGTGGAAGATCTGGCAACATTGGGCTCTCATTGAGGCAATGATTGATAATTGCCTGGTAATGAGTGAGGTTGCTACCATTGGAGGCAGGGATTTCGAATATCTATTTTTGTAACCAGAGGGTTCAAATGAGCAGCAGAGTGGCTGGTCATTCCCCATAGTGACTTAAATTGCTTTGCTCTTTTTATGTGGGATGCCCTCTCCGGTCTCCCACCAAATTCTCTCTGGTGATTGGTTGTGCATCTTTCTAACATCACTTCCCATGGAAAAGACTGTTGGTCAGCTCTGACAGCATGATGGCCCACTGCTCAGAACTGTGTGAGGGAGGCTCTCCCCTAGACTAAGCACACCAATCACAAATATTTTCCATTTATGATTTCACCTCAAGCATCTTGACAGTGTCTGGTGTGTGGTAGGTACAAACAAAAACAAGAAGAACAATAATAATGGTGTAATATAAAGAGTCGAAGGCTTTGAAGTTAAACCCTGTTTCACATTTCAGCTCTTTCACTAATACAGACAAATTACTTAACATCTCTGAGCCTTGCTTTCTTTTCCTAAAAAATGGGCACTAAGGGTTACCATGTAAATAAAATCACATAATAAAATCATTCTATCACAATATCTAGCTCAATGAGGTCAATAGATGTGAGTTACTTCCCCCTTTTGAATGCTTGTGGAATAAATATTTATATAAAAATACAGCAACCTATTGCATTTATTACCAATGGATTTTCAAAAACCTTTTGGCCTAGGAGCGTTTTCCTGAGAAGTATAGATATCCGAGAAAGAGCATTCCGAGGAGAGGCAAGCACAATTTCAAAGGCCCCAGATGGATTTTCCTTGGCCTGTTTGAGGAACCATGAGGGAAGAATGAGGAAGGGAGAGAGTGTATGAGATGAAAAGAGAAAAATAATGGTATGAGGAGGCAGGTCATGGGAACCTGTAGGTAAGGCCATTGCGTCTTTATCTTTGTAAATCTATGAGTGAGTAAGAAAATCACTGAAGAGTTTTGAATAGAGGAGTAACAAGATCTGACATGGTTTAACACGATCACTCCAGATGCTGCATTGAGAACAGACTGGAGCAGGGTAAGGCTGGAAACAAGAAGGAAACAGGTAGAAACAGGAAGAACAGTGAGGAGGCTCTGGAAAATATCCAGATGGCTGTGGAAGGTTGCTTGAACCCAGGTGGTAGCAGCAGAGATTAGGAGAAGTGGTTAGATTCTGAATTATTTAGAAAGCAGAGCCAATATAATTGCTGATGGATTAGCTATAGAGTAGGGGCCGGGGAGAGTTGAAAAGTACTACAAGGTTTGTAACTTGAGCAACTGCCAGAATGGAGTTGCCACTTCCTGAGAGTATAGGCATGGAAATGGCAAAGTCACTCCAGGCAACTTGGAAGCCACAGTGGGCTACAAAGCTTGCAAGTGGTGGACAGGAATTTGAATGTAAGTTGTCTGATGCAAAAATCAGGGCTCCTTCTTTTCTATCCTGCTAAGTTCATCACAACATATTGCAGAGTTCACAATAGAAAATTTTGTCTAGGCTGTTAAGACAGGTTTCAGGAAAGGTGGTATCAGAGCAGAAGACAGAGCAGGGAGACCATAGGACAATTTTGAAATGAACAATAGCACAAAGATCACAGGGTCTGAAGGTACCCTCTGTTTATTCTGGTGTAACCTCAACTGCACGTTAAATCCATGGAGAGTGCACTGTGGGAGAGAAATCTAAAAGGATATATGAAGTAATGGAAAACCTTGAATGCTCTCCCTGGAAGCTAAAATTTAACCATTTGGACAATGAGGAGCTATTGAAAGACACCAGTAGGAGATAAGACAGTTTGTGCTATGTTTAAAAAAGATTAACTTTGGAATAAGTGAAAAATGATAATTCCTAGAAGAAAGAGATGTGAATCCAGGAGACTAATGAAATAATCCAAACCCTCAGTAGAGTAATGGCATACAAACAGAAAGGGTATAATTTAAGAAACATTTGATGGTTAAATTGACAGTACTTTGGACTGATTAGATGAAGAGAGTGAAGTTGGGGAACAAGTCAAAGGGTTCCAGCTTGCCTGGCTTTGAGATAGATGTATAATAATTAACTGAGAAGAGGAAGGCCTGGGAAGAAGCAAGTCTAGACATGGAAAGAAACTGAAAAGATAAATTGGATTTAGGTGCTGCTGAATTTAAGGAGCATGGATGTAGAACCACATCCAGATTTTTTTTTCATAGTATTCAGTAATCAAGAGAGAAATTAAGGCTAGAAATAAAAATTTAGGAGCCATTAGCATAGAAGTGACATCAGATGAAAATTTTCAAACAAAAGGGAGCCCAGGCATAGAATCTTGAGAAACACTTGCCTCTGAGAGGCAGATGGGAGAGGAGGAGTCAGGAGAGTCCCTGAAGGACAGGACAAGGGGGTGAGAAGAGGGTCATCAACAGCATCAGGTTTAATATGAAGTCAATTAGCAGGAGAATCAAGAACCTGCAATTGCCTTTGATTATAGAAAGCCCCTGGTAACCTTCAGGAGAGCAGTTTTTCTCAAGCTGTTGGAGAAAAAAGTAGAATGTAGTAGAAGGAAAAGTAACAACTTAAGATAAAGCCTAGTCTCATAAGTCTGGATATCAGAGAAGTTGGAAAAGCCCACACCATATCTAGGAAAGTGTTTGTTCATTTATTTTTGTTTTTATTAAAATATGAAGGAAAAAGAAAATGTTTACAAACAGAAGGAAAGGATAAGACAGTGGGAGGAAAAGGTTGGAGACCCAAAAGAGAAAAGGAAGATTTGATGAAGCTGCGAAATGGAGGAAGTGTGGAAAAGTCACAATGGAGAGTGGGATAAAGAGCACGCCAGTGATGAGTAACAGCTCAGGTTTTAAAGAGAACAGGATACAGAAGAAGGAGAGAAATGTACACATAAGCATCATGGGGAACAGAGAAAGCCAGGAAGAATGGAGCTGGGTCCATTCAGTGGTTCTGACGATTTAAACACTGCTCCTTTGGGGGAAAATGCTGCTCTCCCATGTTTCTGGTGGGTGGTGTGTAATCTGGGCAACACGGGAGGGCACTGAATGATTCACAATATCACTCTTTGTCTAGCTCTATCCCAGCAGATCAAGGACAGGAGCAGCTGAGCTTGCTTCCTGGGGCGAGGCTCCTGACAGAAAGAGGAACTGCACATCTGCTTTGCCTTCCTTCAAACTCAGCGTGATGTACAATGAAAATGCTTGCACAGTATTTGATGGAAGGGCCAAAGTCAGATGCAAAATTTTTCAATTATAAAATTCCGTCCAGGCCAGAAAAACTCAAAGCCCTGAGGAGAATCGTAAAGGCCAGCACAGGCCCACCATAAAACTTGGATGCACTGGGAATGTGGTTCTTAGTTAAATTTGTATGTCTGCCTATATTTCTGAAACAAATAATTTGGAAAGAAAAGGTAGGTCTTTCCTTGAAAGACAACAAAAAGAGACCTTTTTCCAAAAAAACATATATACCATTCAAGACCAGGTCTATATGTTAAAAAATCAAGTTTGCTTTATTTTCTCCTTAAAGGTATTATGAGCTAAACACAGAATGGTGGATTTATGGGTTCATTGACATTGGTGACACCTAGGAAAACATCAATTTACCCTCTACAATTAATTATACACTGATCTTCAGAATACTGTGCACTCAGGTGTGTTTAAATGTGTGTTTTTAGGGCACAATGAATAAGCTATAACCTCTTGAATTAAAAATTCCACTTTGCCTCCTGGAACAGAGTCTGCGGTGTCTGTTTTGAGGAAGCTTAAGTTCACCGTTCCCTTTTCTGTTCTTAGATGCTAAAGTGATTTAGAATCGGGTTAGTCCAGAGTTGTTTTGCAGTAACAGAGTGTGGTTTTAAGACCTACTTGCCTCTTAACTGTTTTACGGCTACACAACACGTTATCTTCTAAACACAAGGAAGGATTTGTTCTCTATAAAACTTTCCCAACTTTCCGTCCTTGTATTTAACATTGCCTTCCTTGGAATCTCGATGCACTTGGCCATTAGATCTCTTAAGGCAGTTCTCATCTAATACTCCATATAGTAGTTATTTGTACACTTGGATTATGTTCCTCAGCGCCCCCCCCCACCACCACAAAAGGTGAGTATGGAGTAGGGGAGCCTTTAGTCATTTTTCAGTGGTTGAAGTAGCCGACCTCTTTGTAATCAATCTATACTGATGGGATGGAATTAAGAAAGAAACCAAGGTCACAACAGACCATGTTAGTTCACCATGAAGCATCGTTTGCAGGCAAATGGATTGGCCCTTTCCTCTGGAAATAAGGCCCTCTTGTACATGAACTGACATTTCAGGGGTATAGCAGTGTGCTAATAATTGTACACCCACTATACACATACTGAATTCATATCCCAAGAATTTTTCTGCCTGTTTAAAAAAAAAATAGAAGGCCCTGAACAAAAAAGGTCTTGTGTGCCAGTCTGTGTAGTCCAAACATGTATGGTAATGAGATCCTATAAAAATCCCTACTTCACCTGGTGCCCATATATCTGACCAGCTCACACAATTGTAAAAAAAAAAAAAAAAAAAAAAAAAAGGTTGTCACCATCCCAATCACAATTCACACACTTCAGAAGTAGCGGCAGCCTGGGGATGGCATTCACTGAAGCTAAGAAAACCAACTGCAGCTCTGCAGTTCTAAGACAGCATAGGTATGTTCAGTGTATAAGAAACCAAATAGGGCATTTATAATAGTTCTAGAAAAAGCAGAAGGTACATATCAGAGAAATGAAAAGAGTAGCTTCTGAAATACTTTCTGCTCACAAGCAGGTAGAGCAGGGCTGCACAGAGGATCATGGGAATAAGGGAAAGGTGTTCTCTGCCACATCCGTAACTCAGTGTGGACAGCTGAGCCCCGACCATGACTACAGAGGATTTTACCAAAGCCCTGCTGGCAGATTCAACGAAATGAATAATAATATAGTAATTTATTCAGTGCATGCTCTTGGCCAGACACTGTGCTAGATGCCTTATATCCCTATTAATCCTTACTACATCCCTGCAAGTTCAGCATTTTCATCCAGCTCCTACCAATGAGGAAACTAAAGCTCAGAGAGTTTAAGAAATCTGCCCCAAAGCCACACCCCTAGCAAATGCCCTAGCTGGAATTTGAAGACAAGTCAACTTGACTGCAGAGCTCATACCCCTTATATTTCATCAAATTCCATTTATAAAATTCAGATCCTAAAACAGAAAGAGTCACCTTGGGAAAATATGGCACTCACATTCATCAAAACAAAGTTCAGATATTTCAAGACTTCATGTCATCTAGCATTGAGTAATCACACTTTTCATATAGCAGATACGCCCAGAAATACTATCGTGTCTGGAATTGGTGGGTTCTTGGTCTCACTGACTTCAAGAATGAAGCCGTGGACCCTCGCGGTGAGTGTTACAGCTCTTAAGGTGGCACGTCTGGAGTTGTTCATTCCTCCTGGTGGATTCGGGCTTTCCTCTCTGTCGACCCTCAGCTCAGCCCAGAAGTACAGGAAAAGCGGAAGCTGGTTCTAGGCAAACCAACAGTCCCAACTCCAAAGAGTCGGGGGTTGTTAGAGAGCCCTTTCCCAGAAAGCCTGACACCCTTGTCTTTAGTCCAGTGGCCGCGCTAGTCACTTTTAACAGGCCGGCAGGTGCCCGGTATTTAGCCCCCGAATTCTAAGGAAAAATAGGACAGAATAGCAAGCAAAAGGGGTCCGATGGTACTCACTGCTTGGTGATAGGCGATTGTCTCACCGCTCAGCGATAGGCAAAAGTCCCTTCGTGGTCGCCAAAATGTGTCCAGAATTGGTGGGTTCTCGGTCTCATTGACTTCAAGAATGAAGCTATGGACCCTCGTGGTGAGTGTTACAGCTTTTAAGGCGGCGCGTCTGGAGTTGTTCATTCGTCCTGGTGGGTTCGTGGTCTCACTGGCTTTAGGAGTGAAGTTGCAAACCTTCACGGTGAGTGTTACAGCTCATAAAGGCAGTGTGGACCCAAAGAGTGAGCAGCAGCAAGATTTATTGCAAAGAGTGAAAGAACAAACCTTCCACAGTGTGGAATGGGACCCGAGCGGGTTGCCACTGCTGGCTCCAGCAGCCTGCTTTTATTCTCTTATATGGCCCCACCCACATCCTGCTGATTGGTCCATTTTACAGAGAGCCAAGTGGTCTGTTTTGACAGGGCGCTGATTGGTGCATTTACAATCCCTGAGCTAGACACAAAGGTTCTCCACCTCCCCACTAGATTAGCTAGATACAGAGTGCCCACACAAACGTTCTCCAAGTCCCCACCAGAGTAGCTAGATACAGAGTGTCCATTGGTGCATTCACAAACCCTGAGCTAGACACAGGGTGCTGATTGGTGTGTTTACAAACCTTGAGCTAGATACAGAGTGCCGATTGGTGTATTTACAATCCCTTAGCTAGACATAAAGGTTCTCCAAGGCCCCACCAGAGTAGCTAGATACAGAGTGTCGATTGGTGCATTCACAAACCCTGAGCTAGACACAGGGTGCTGATTGGTGTATTTACAATCCCTGAGCTAGACATAAAGGTTCTGCACGTCCCCACCAGACTCAGGAGCCCCACTGGCTTCACCCAGCGGATCCTGCACCGGGACCGCAGGTGGAGCTGCCTGCCAGTCCCACGCCCTGCGCCCGCACTCCTCGGCCCTCGGGTGGTCGATGGGACTGGGTGCCGTGGAGCAGGGGGCAGCGCTCATCTGAGAGTCTCCCGCAGCACAGGAGTCCACGGAGGTGGGGAGGCTCAGGCTCAGGGCTGCAGGTCCCGAGCCCTGCCCCGCAGGCAGGCAGCTAAGGCCCGGCGAGAAATCGAGCACAGCGCCTGTGGGCCGGCACTGCTGGGGGACCCAGTACACCCTCCACAGCTGCTGGCCCAGATGCTAAGCCCCTCATTGCCCGGGGCCGGCAGGGCTGGCCGCCTGCTCCGAGTGCGGGGCCTGCCAAGCCCACACCCACCCGGAACTCCAGCTGGCCCGCAAGCGCCGCGGGCAGCCCCAGTTCCTGGTCGCACCTCTCCCTCCACACCTCTGTGCAAGCTGAGGGAGCCAGCTCTGGTCTTGGCCAGCCCAGAAAGGGGCTCCCACAGTGCAGTGGTGGGCTGAAGGGCTCCTCAAGTGCCACCAAAGTAGGAGCCCAGGCAGAGGAGGCGCCGAGAGCGAGCAGAGGGCTGCAAGGGCTGCCAGCACACTGTCACCTCTATCAGGCTATGTAATATGTAATTAGGAACTTAAATTCAGAGTCAGGCTGATCTCATGTCACAGCACAACAGTTTATTCGTTGTGCAATGAAAGCAAATCACTTACCTTCTTTATGCTTCAATTCACTCAGCATTCTAAGAACTGAATGGCACATCCATATAAAACAGCTTAGTTTTTGCTGCAAAGTGAATACATGAATTTTTTTATGATTCTCTATCCATCCACCCAAATTTGTGCCTCCTGTGTCCCCAGGAAACTCCCATTCCCAGATATGGTGAACAAGGTCCTCCAGGACTAGATCCCTGCCCTTCAGCAACAACATTTATTGACCCTGCAACTGCACCTAAAACTACATGGAAAAATCTCCTATCTTCTTCCACTCCAACATGCTAATTCCATCTATCTCTTCATGGAAAGGAACTCAAATATCATTTCCTTTCAGAGGTGGCTCAGCTGTGCTCCTGTATGCCCCCACTTGCCCCCATATCTTCAGACATCTTGTCACATTTCATTGAAGACAGGGATCATTTCTTCTTTATCTTTGCATACCCAGGACTGAGCCCAGAATCTAGAGCTTCTTAGTCTATAATCAATGCTCGTTGGCTGAGAGGGGATAGATCCCAAAGAACAGACATTAGCAAATTATGATATCACACCTGGAATCTCAAAAAGCAAGAAACATCTAAGGACAAAGGAAATTCCAAACTGAAGATCTCTAATTCATATCTCCTCCTGGGTGTTTAAGTATCTGTTGTAGTGCCATTGACAAGCTCCTATGGATAAGTTTGTCCAGGGCTATTTTTTTAGCCAAAATGATTGTTTGGGCACCAGTACAAGTGTTACTTTAGGTTGCTCTCTCACTCTCCACAAAAAGTCAGCAGTCACCCTAAATTCTTACTTCACTGTGAGGCTTCAGTGCAGGCCAAATTGTGTTAGCTGCCAAAAGTGGTAAAACTGGTACCAGGACAGACTATTTAAGATTTTGATTCCTGGATCCTACCTCCCCTCTCCCACCCACTTTTCCCTAATGCTAAAGGTACATTTCTGTTTTTAAGAAAATTAGTGCCGAGGCCAGGCACGGTGGCTCACGCCTGTAATCCCAGCACTTTGGGAGGCCAAGGCAGGTGGACAACCTGAAGTCAGGAATTCGAGACCAGCCTGACCAACATGGTGAAACTCCGCCTCTACTAAATACAAAAAATTAGCTAGGCATGGTGGTGCATGCCTGTAGTCCCAGCTACTCGGGAGGCTGAGGCAGGAGAATTGCTTGAACTAGGGAGGTGGAGGTTGCAGTGAGCTGAGATTGCACCATTGCACTCCAGCCTGGGCAACAAGTGTGAAACTCGAAGGAGGGAAGGAAGGAAGGGAGGGAGGGAGGGAGGGAGGGAGGGAGGAAGAAAATCAGTGCCATAGCTGACTGGATCCAAATAGTTATTCAGAGAATATCTGGAGGAAAATACGTTGCCCTCTGTTGAATAGTCAAAAGTTCTGGCTGGGCACGGTGGCTCACACTTGTAATCCCAGCACTTTGGGAGGCCGAGGCAGGCGGATCACAAGGTCAGGAGATTGAGACCACGGTGAAACCCCGTCTCCACTAAAAATACAAAAAATTAGCCAGGCGTGGTGGCAGGCGCCTGTAGTCCCAGCTACTTGGAGAGGCTGAGGCAGGAGAATGGCGTGAACCCGGGAGGTGGAGCTTGCAGTGAGCCGAGATCGCGCCACTGCATGCCAGCCTGGGCGACAGAGCGAGACTCTGTCTCAAAAAAAAAAAAAAAAAAAAAAGTTCTGATTCTCAGAATGCAGGATTCTTTCCTTTGAGTCTTCTCAGCTGTGAGAAGATTGAGAATACAGCATGACATAAAGAATGAGGACGAGAGGTCAGGCAGGGTGGCTACACGATGGAGGCAACAACTGCACTGAACCTTAAAGAGTGAACCGTGGAACAGTAAAATACTGTGCAGAGAGATTTCCTTCAATTCTGGGTTGTTTTGTTACATTAGATATGAAAATTTAAGGACAGCTATGAAATGGGATGATGTTCTTTGGTTACCACATCAAGATTGGTATTATTCACCCCTTGCAATGATCCACAATGCCCCCGTGGTGTCCTGTGTGAAAAGCAATACTATCATTATCTTGATCCTCATCATCTGTGTTGCGATTTATGTTCCACAAATTCTCCAGGTTGATGAGATATTGAGGCTGAAAACTTTATTCATTATTTTATCCCCTTTCAGCATCTAGCAATGTCCCTGGAACAGATTAGGTGTTTAATCAGTATGTGCTGAGTTAACCTGGATCATCACTAAGTCGCTTCAGGAACTCTGAGGCAGTATAAGGTCACTCGCCAGCACACCAAACAGGTATCAGCAGGATTTGATGAGCATAAGCCATGACTTCCTAACATTTCACTTTATGATGCCAGAAGACAGCAATTCCTTACATGTATTATAATTGTTATGCATTGAGTATATGCAAATTTGAGTATTGCTCATCTCTACTGATTCTTTATGGGATTATCCCAGGGAAGTTTCACCTAGCAATTCCACATCTACTTCTGGAGCCATGCCCTTACAATGTGTACTAGTAATAATAAACATATTCTAAGCCTCTTCCCTGAAGATAAGAGAGCATTCTTAATTATGTCATTGTGTCAGCAGCACTGAATAATCGGTATCATATATTTGCATAGGAGCTATGAGAGTACCCAGGTTACATGTGCAGGCTGATAAAATCACAAATTAATTTATTTCACAGGATCTCCAACAGCAGGTGTCCCTGAATATGGTGATGAAAAGGTATTCACTAAAGCAACCATATGAGAATGCTCAAGCTGGTCACAAGCCACCAATCCATGGGAGTCATCTGTCTACACAGCATGCTGCCTAGAGAAATCAGATCAACATTCCAGACAGTAGTTATCATGTTGTCTAGACCATACTTCTTCCCAGAGCACATCCAAGAGATGGTCACATGAACACTCTGGCTGGAAGCCATGACTGGGCCTACAAGTAGCTCTGATATTGAAAAGACCACAAAGAACTTAACATATATCTGGGTATCGGACAAAAAGAAGCAAAGACACTTACCTGTTTATGAGAATGAATCAAAGAGCTTTGGTTAAGAAGCTGTGTACATTATAGAACCACTCTAGGCCGGGCGTGGTGGCTCACGTCTGTAATCCCAGCACTTTGGGAGGCCAAGGCAGGCAGATCAATTGAGGTCAGGAGCTCAAGACCAGCCTGGCCAACATGTGAAACCCATTTCTACTAAAAATACAAAAATTAGCCAGGCGTGGTGGCACGCACCTGTAATCCCAGCTACTGGGGAGGCTGAAGTGAGAGAATCCCTCGAACCCCGGAGGTGGAGGTAGCAGTCAGCCAAGATCACGCCACTGCACTCCAGGCTAGATGACAGAGCAAGACTCTGTCTCAAAAAAAAAGTACTACTCTAAAAGACAAGCTTGACAATTCTGGGAGACTATTCTTCAAAATGACTTAAAATATCCTGAAATAACTTATCGTATTGACCAAAAAGATTCATCATGTTTTCATTTGTTTATTTATTTTTAGTTTGGGATGCTCTGAAGGAAAACTTAGACTGATTTCCCAGTTAAATTGCTCATTCCCACTAAAGCTCATACATTCCTTGTAGTAGTATGCCAACTGTAATTTACAATGAATTTCGACAATCAAAATGTAAACCCCAGGGGTAGGACCAAATCCATCTTGTTTGTCATCATATCCCACATGTTATATGTCCTCTTTGAGCCTCAGTGTTCCTGTCTGAAAAAATGGGCAAAATTATGTCCAGGTTGCAGGGTTGTGGAAGAGGTTACACGAATGCTCTTAGCACAGTAATTGGCACAAAATAAGTACTCAGGACTCAGTAAGTGTTAATTACCTTCTTTATGACCCTCGAGAGTGATATTATTTTATCAGTAAAATCATCATATTATTTATAGTAGTACTCTAGATGTATTTTTTAAAATGCAAATAAGTTGTATGAATGCAACTAAGTTTTTTTAGTAGAGATTCTTATTTTAGCAGTACAAAAATATTAGCGTATACTAACAGGTACAGTATAGCTGCAGGGTTAATTCTTAGCAGTAACATTATTTAATCAAAGGGAAATGCATTTTTTGATAATTATTGGCAAATTTCTCTACAAAAAGCCTGCATCAATTTTGATTCCCTCCAAAGATGTATAGAAGTGCCCATTTCTCCATGCCCAGATCAGAATTGGATTTTTTTTAAGTTTTAAGTTGGGGGCCACTATGTGAAGTAAAATCTATCATACCGGCAAATAATTCATACAGGATTTAAACCTGAAGGTGCTGTGAAACTACCAGAAGGATTTTGAATGTCATAATCTATTGCTTTCCTTCTATGGACTCATACTTCTTTTCAGTGTTGGATTTCTGGGTGAAAATACTTCCTCCTTCACTGTATCCCCATTCCACCAGCTTCTTGCATCCTTCCAGGCTTTTGTAGGGGGTCAAATTTCTTAGCCCAAAGTAACACAAACAAAAAAACAGAGAGCGCGGGCCCTCTCACAATCTTTTATAGCTGGAAAACTTCTCTGGGCTTATCTCATATAAAATCAGTAGAGATCAGTGATACTCAAACTTGAATGTGTGTAAAAATCAGGGCATTGTGAAAAATAAAGATTTGTGCATTGTCCTCAAGAGAATCTCATTCTATAGGCCTAGGATGGGGCCAGAAAATTTTTAAATAAACACCACAGGTGATATAGGCAACCCCCAGACCACAGTGGTTTAGGCTTCAGAAGGGGCAAAACATCTTTGGAGGGAATCAAAATTGATGCAGCCTTTTTGTAGAGAAATTTGCCAATAATTATCAAAAAATGCATTTCCCTTTGATTAAATAATGTTACTGCTAAGAATTAACCCTGCAGCTATACTGTACCTGTTAGTATACGCTAATATTTTTGTACTGCTAAAATAAGAATCTCTACTAAAAAAACTTAGTTGCATTCATACAACTTATTTGCGTTTTAAAAAATACATCTAGAGTACTACTATAAATAATATGATGATTTTACTGATAAAATAATATCACTCTCGAGGGTCATAAAGAGGGTAATTAACACTTACTGAGTCCTGAGTACTTATTTTGTGCCAATTACTGTGCTAAGAGCATTCGTGTAACCTCTTCCACAACCCTGCAACCTGGACATAATTTTGCCCATTTTTTCAGACAGGAACACTGAGGCTCAAAGAGGACATGTAACTGGAGCACGGTCATGGCTGACAAGCACAGATTCATACTCCCAGACTCTTCTTCAAAACCAATTCCCCTTCTAACTGCACCATCAGAAAGAGAAACCTCTGGCAGTACTAATGCTATCCAGAAACATCAGGACTGTAGAGTTCCAGAATCAACTTACCTTGTTTCAACACAGCACTTTTAAAAATCAAGAAAAAGCAGGAAGCATTATGTTGACAGGTTATGGTAGGAGGAGCCAGTTGCATGAAAAATTAAGTTTCAATAGTTTAAGCCAATTTTAATGACTTAAAGGAGTGGAAAAACACAATGATTTTTCTAGTCCTTTCGGCTCTTTCCTCTTGGCACACAAAACTTCCATCACTGTCTTACAGTAGTGGAAGAATGATTTTCATCCCACAGAGGACTTAAAAATTTCTTTCTAATAGCTCTGTTCAGTTCTTGAATAAATAGGAATAACTCCACCACCTCTTTAAAACAGTTCCTCATATGTGTAATAAGGGATGCTGGGGAATGTGTAGAAATGTGTGGCTGAGCTCAGATTCACAGCCTGAGGTTACAAGGCTCCCCGCCAAGTTTTCACCTATATCAAATCATTCAGCAGGCTTAACCACTCTGCCTCTACCCCAAGGAAAATACTAACATGATTTAACTACAGCTAAGAATTCCAGTAGGTACTTACTAAATGTGACATAATGTTTTCCATGCACGGAGAAAAGGAAATCATTTTGCTAATCTATGCCTCACTCCAAACAATCACATTTCAGAGCTTCATCCCCCATTAAAGCAAGAACAGCTTAATTAACTTTAAATTTATTTGGTATAAAAGATGTATTGATGGGAAATGCAAAAATTCATAGATGCAAGAGCTTTAAAAAAGTGCATCAAAAATGTTAAACAGCTTCTTAAAAATAAAATCCTTTTAACATTTTGCTCTTACTTTATTCTTTAAGACAATTTCAATGACATGATATGGGTGAAGGGGAAACTAATAATGTGGAGAGAAGGAGGAAATTCACTATGCAAACAATAGAAGAGTGAATGTCTCAGAGAAAAGAACTACATGAAAGGGGATGGAGTCTGGAAGAGAAACTCATTTCTGGCCAGACCTGTGGGACTGTAGGCAGCGTGATTATAACCCTGTCTGTAGTTTGTCTGTGATCTCTTGCCAAAGGCAGATAATTTAGCAAGGGTAAAAATACAGGAATGACTTACCGTATAACTGATGTGGCAGGAAAATCACTTTATAGTACTTTTTGCCAGCAATGGGATAGTAAAAACAATTGCCCAGGGTTTACAATGAAAAGGTAGCACCATTTATAATGAAAAACTAGTCCAGAGAGGTAAGGAGCTAAGAACATAGACTTGAAATGAAGAAAATCAAGGTCGAAAAATAGGTTGTCAAAATGTATTAACTTAGAAATTCACAGGCAAATATTTCAGTTTAAAAGACAAATGTAGGAGTTGCTTCTTCTACCAGGATAGCTTAGCAAATTGTGACTTCAAAGTGAGCCTTGCAGCAGTTGAAAGGCTGATATTGCATGTTTCTACATAAGTGTTGGGGGGTGGGGGTAGGGGAACAGGTGGCTACGATCAATTTGACTGCCTCTTAGGGAGGATGGTGTAAACCATGTTGTTAGCTAAAGAATAAACCATATGAGTAGCTTTAAGGAGGTGTTTAATGCTCCAGGTTGTTAGATGGGATATTTTACCAGTAGAAATGGGCTTAAATATAAATGGCCCTAGTAATGGAAAACACTTCAAAAAATAGCTGTGGATAGACAAAACTGAAGAATTTACTGTTAAACCTTCCAACCCTACAGAACCATGATCTGCAATGGAGATGGACAGAAGAAAGGACAAGTGGAAAAAGTTCTCTTTGGGATTTTAGGAGTTGATTCTATACTATAAAGTGTTTCTCTAATTGAGATATTAGTATGCTGTTTATAATAGATAAGGAGAATTCAGAGCTGCCAATACTTCTCCAATAGCCAATCCATTTTCTCCTTCTTCCCTTCCAGTAGAACCCCATTAGTAGTGAGGTATTACACTGGGAAGATGCATGTGATTTACCAACACTCAGAAATTTCCATTAATCTGCTCAAAAAAAATTACCCAATATTTTAGATAAATCAAATAATTAAGAATCTAATCCAAATCCTTCTAATATATTTACCTTTTAAATAATCACATACAGAAAAAATAAAATTATATTCAAACATTCAAAAATAGCCACGGATGGAAAAATCGGAAGAGTTTACTGTTAGTGTTTCCAACCCCTTAAATCATGTTCTGCAATGGGGCTGGACAGAAGAAAAGACAAATGGACAACTTTTTCTTGGAATTTTAGGAGTATTTTAAAGCTTTAAGAATTTCTATTAAGACTTTATATAAAATAATATGATAAATTAAAAGAAAAATAGAAATAATTTTAAAGGGATTAAATGACTCCTTTTTTTTTTATTTTCCAAGTTACCACATTCAGGATCACATATCTCTAAAAATAAGAAAGGAAAATGGAGGCAGCCCCAACTCCCTATTCCAAGTATCTGATAGGATCTGTGATTTCAAAATGCAAATAAGAAACTCTCTTGCCTTGGTTGAATCTGCTTCATCATAGTTACCATACTCACTAAGATGTTCATGAAGACTGAGAGGAAGAAAAAAAGAGGCAGAATAGAGGCACACTTACTGCCTTGCTCCTCCTCTTCCTAACTTTGAAAAGACATTTATCAAAGCTCTCTATTGACCTTGACAACAAAAAGCTAATTCAACTCTTTAATGGTGATGATGATGGTAACATGCAGTGGCATTTTCTTTTGTCAAGAATGGATTATGCTTGGACATCAGCAAGATAGCAAAATAAAAAGCCCTAGACCCTCTTTCTCCTCACAGACACACCTATTGAGCAATAATTCACAGACAAATTCCCTTTTTGAGAAATTCAGAAATGAATTGAAAGGCTCTTGCAACCCAGATAAGTGTGAAACCAAACTTATCAAAGTTGATAGGTAGATTCAAGGCACCCTCCCACCAGAATTCCTACCCCTGGCACTGTGCCATACTATCAGGAAGAGATCCTTTAGCTCTCAGCTTTTCTGAGGAAAGGCAGGGCTTGGTTCACATGTCTAGAGCCCCAACTTTCCTGATGGGGCTCCCAGAGGACCGGCTTCCCCCTTGCCAACATTGGAGCGCTGACAGGTCTGGCATAATCTAGCTACCTGAAGGAGAACAGAGATCATGGTTTGAACTGGTAGAGGCCAAAGATCCTCCCCCATGCTTAGCCCAGTGTGAGAAAATTTTAAAATCCCAGCTCTCAGCTACTCCCTGGGGAGGGAAAGACTTGATCCATGCATCCCACTGCCCAACTTCTCCAGGGCTGCATGAAGAACTGGCATTTCTTTCATCAATCCTGGAACTCTGATAGGTTTGGCACAGTCTAGCTGCCTAGGACAGAGACATTGGTTTTGACAGGTAGACACCATAACTCTACCCAAACCCCAATCCACAATTCAGCATAGAGCAAGTGGACAAAAAGCACAGCTGCTTACTCCTCCCTGGAGAGGGAAAGAGTAGGAAGAAGACTCCAGAATCGTTGGCTGGGCAGATTGGTGGGGTTCTGTTCCTGTGCAAGACCAGTCCATGAGGACTTGAAGAAATGCCTGCTTTGTCTAATGCATAGATAACAATACAGCAAGACAAGGAAGATGAAGAATCAGGTAAAGATATTTCAAAAAAAGGAACAAGATAAATTAATAGAAACCAACTCTAATGAAATGGGTTTATTTAATTTACCTGACAGAGAATTAAAAATAACTCTCATAAAGATGCTCACCAAGGTCAAGGAAATGTGCATGAACTAAGTAACAATTTCAACAAAACAATAGAAGATATTTTAAAATTCCAAAATCAAATCATGGAGGTGAAAAACATAGTAAATGTAAATTAAAAATTCGCTAGGGAAGTTCAACAGCAGACTACACCAAGCAGAAAAAAGAATCAACTAAATGACAGGTCATTGGAAATAGTTTAGTCAGAGAAACAACAACTAAAAAAAACTGAAGAAAGCTTAAGAGACTTATAGGATCATCAAGTGAACCAATATATACACTGGGGAGTCTCAGAAGCAAAGAAGGAAGAGAAATAACCAGAAAGCTTATTCAAAGAAACAATAACTAAAAACTTCCCAAATCTGAGTAAGGAAATGGACATCCAGGTCCAAGAAGCTCAAAGAAAACCAAATAAAATGAAACCAAATAAATGTTCATGAGGCATATTGTAATTAAATTTTCTAAAGTCAAAGACAGTCATAAATTTAAAAGCAGCAAGATAAAACTGACTCATTACATGCAAGGGAAATGCCACAACACTATAAGGAGATTTTTCAGCAAAGCCTCATAGGCTAGAAGGAAGTGAAACAATAAATTCACAATGCTGAAAGAAAAGAAATGTCAACCAAGAATACTATACCCAACTAAACTGTCATTCAAAACTAAAAGAGAGATAAAGACTTTGCCACACAAACAAAAGTTTATGGAGTTCTACACCACTAGACCTGCCTTACAAGAATGTTAAATAGAGTTCCTCTAGTTGAAACAAAAGGACACTAAGCAGCTACATTATAGCATAACAAAGTATGAAATTCACTGGTAAGGGTAAATATTATATATACACAAATAGAGAATACTGTATTGCTGTAATAGTGGGGAGTAAACCCCTTTTAATTCTAGTATCAAAGTTAAAAGGCAAAAGTATTAAAAATAACTATAACTAACCATATTTAAAGATATACAATATAAATAGATATAAATTGTGACAATAATAACATAAAGTATGGTTGAGGGGAGAAGTTAAAGTGTATGTGATTGAACTTAAGTTTTTATCAGCTTAAAATAGACTTTATAGTTTATGTAAGTCCCAAAGTAATCACGCACACAAAAATTACCTATGGAAGTTACATCAAAGAAAAGAGAAAAAAAATCAAAGCGTGTCAACAACAAAATCAATAAAACACAAAAGAAGACAACAAGAAAGTAAAAGAGGACCAAAAGAAATATAAGATAGATAAAAAACAATTTTTAAAATGGCAACCATAAATCCTTTCTTGGCAGTAATTACATTAAATGTAAATAGGTTTAACTCCCCAATAAAAAGAGTTTAATAAATATTAAATTCATAGAGTGGATTAATGCATAAAAAAAAGAAGACCCAGTGGTATGCTGTCTATAGGAAACTCACTTTGGATTAAAGGATACACATAGACTGAAAGTGAAAGAATAGAAAACATATTCCATGCAACTAGTAACTAAAAGAGAGGAGAAATGATTATACATATATCAGAAAAAGTAACTTTAAGTCAAAAGCTGTCACAGAAGACAAAGAAGGACATAATATAATGATAAAAGGGTCACAGTATCAAGCACCTGAATGTATAAAGCAAACATTGGCAGAACTGAAAGGCAAAATACACACCAATACAATAATAGGAGGTAATAGGAGAGTTTAATATCCCACCTTGAATAATAAATAAAGCATCCAGACACACGATCAGTAAGGAAACAGAGGACTTGAATAACACTATAGGCCAAATGGACCTAACATTTGTAACATTAGAACCAGCATTCTACCAAAATTGGTAACATTGTTCTACCAACAATATTTGATAGAACATTCTATCAAGCAACAGAATACACATTCTTCTCAAGCTCACATGAAACTGTGTCCAGAGTAGATCACATGTTAGTTCACAAAACAAGTCATAACAAATTTTAAAAGATTGAAATAATACTAAGTATCTTTTCAGACCACAATGGAATGAAACTAAAAATCAATAGCAGAAAGAAAACTGAAAAATTCACAAATACATGCAAATTAATGACACACAGCATCCATTCAGCCAAAGAATAAATAAAACAAAATTAGAAAATACCTCAAGACTATGAAATAAAAAAGCACAACATATGAAAACTTATAGGATCTAGTAAAAGCAGTGTTAAAAGGGAAGTTCATAGTAATAAACACCTGCATTTAAAAATAAAAAAGGCCTCAAATAAACAACCTAACATTATACCTGAAATAACTTAAAAAAAAGAACAAACTAACCCCATAGTTAGCAGAAGGAAAGAAATAACAAAGATTGGAACAGAAATAAACAGAATATAGAAAAATAATTTAAAAATCAATAAAATCGAGAGTTGGTTTCTTGAAAAGATAAACAAAATTGGCAAACCCTTAGCTAGACTAAGAAAAAAAGACTCAAATAAACAGTCATAAATGAAAGAAGAAACATTACAAATGATGTCACAGAAATAAAAAGGATCGTAAGACACTAGTACAAGTAATTACTCCAACCAATTGGATATTTTAGAATAAATTAATAAATTTCTAGAAACATACAACCTACCAGGACTAAATCATGAACAAATAGAAAGTCATAACAGACCTATTACCAATATGGAGATTGAAATAATAATCGATTTATGGCCATACCATCCTAAATGTGTCCAGTTTAATCTGAATCACTAATAAAAAACTCCTCCAACAAAGAAAAGCCCAGGACCACACAGATTCACTAGTAAATTCCACCAAACACTTAAAGAAAAAATAATGCCACTTCTTCTCAAACTCCTTCTAAAAATTGAAGAGAAAGAGACACTTTGAAATTCATTTTATGAAGCCAACATTACCCTGACACCAAAGTCGGGCAATGACACCACATAGAATAGAAAACAGGCTAATATCTTCGATGAACATAGATGCAAAAATCCTCAAGAAAATACTAGAAAACAAAATCCAACAGCACATTAAGATAATGATAAACCATCAGCAAGTGACATTTATCCCTGAGATGCAAAGATAGTTTAAAATAAAAAATTCAGCCAGACACTGTGGCTCATGCCTGTAATCCCAGAACTTTAGGAGGCCAAGGCAAGAGGATCACTTAAGCCCAGGACTTTGAGACCAGTGTGGCAACAAAGTGAGAACCTATCTCTCCAAAAAAATTTTGAAAAAATTATCCAGGTATGGTGGCATGCACTTGTGGTCCCAGTTATTCAGGACGCTGAGGTGGGAAGATGGCTTGAGCCCAGGGGGTTGAGGCTGTAGTGAGCCATATGCAGACCACTCCACTCCATCCTGGGTGACAGAGAGAGACTTTGTCTCAAAAAAATTAATGTGATACACAACATTAAATTTAAAAAGGGATAAAAATCACATAATCTTCTCAATAGATGCAGAAAAAGCATTTGGCAAAATCCAACTTCCTTTCAGGATAAAAATTCTCAACAAACTATGAATGTAAGAAAAGTACCTCAATATAATAAAGGGGCACATATATAAATCCCACAGCTAACATCATATCCAATGTCAAAAACCTGAAAGCTTTTTCTCTAAGATCACGACCAAGGCAAGATCTCCATTTTTGCCACTTCTATTCAACAGAATACTGAAAGTCCTAACCAGAGCAATTAGGCAAGAAAAAGAAATAAAAGACATTCGAATTAGGAGAAAAAAATTAAATTGTTCCTGTTTGCAGGTGACATTATCTTATACACAGAAAACTCCAAGGACTCTATTAAAAAACAACCTATTAAAACTAATAAACAAATTCATTAAAATTACAGAATTCAAAATACAAAACCAACACACAAAAATCGGTTGCAATCCTCCAGCCTCAGCCTTTTGAGCAGCAAGAACTACAGACATGCACCACCAGGCCCAGCTAATTTATTTTTAAGAGCCAGGGTCTTGCTATGTTGTCCAGGCTGGTCTCAAACTCCTGGCCTCAAGTAATCCTCCCCCTGCCTTGGCCTCCCAAACCCCTGGGATTACAGGCTCAAGCCACACCCAGCCCAGTTGCATTTCTATACAGAAGACTATCCGAAAAGAAAAATAGGAAAACAATTTTATTTACAACAGCAACAAAAAGAATATAATACTTAGAAATAAACTTAGTTAAGGAGCAGAAATACTTGTATACTAAAAAACACAAAACATTGATGAAAGAAATTAAAGAAGAAACACAAATGTAAAAACATCCCATGTTCACAGACTGGAAGACTTAATACTATTAAAATGCCCATACTGCCAAAAACTATCTACAATTTTAATACAATTTCTATCAAAATCCCCATAGCATTTTTTACAAAAATAGGAGGGAAAAGCAATTCTGTAATTTATATGGAACCATAAAAGACTACATATAGCCAAATTAATCTTGTAAAAGAAGACTAAATCTAAAAAACATCACATTTCCTGATTTAAAAATGTATTACAAAGCTATAATAATCAAAACAGTGTGGTACTGGTATAAAAACACATAGACCAATGGAATAGAATAGTCTAGAAATAAACCCATGCACTTACAGTCAATTGACCTTAGAGAAGGGTGTCCAGAATAGATAATAAGAAAAGTATAGTCTCTTCAACAAATGGTGCTGAAAAAACCAGATTCCACATGCAAAAGAATAAAACTGGACTCTTTTCTTACAAAATACACAAAAATCAACTCAAAGTAGATTAACGATATAAACATGAGACCAGAAACTATAAAACTCCTAGAGGAAAACATAGAGGAAACATCAACAGAGTGAAACAACCATATAGGAAATAATCAACAGAGTGAAAAGGCAACTGATGGAATGGGAGAAAATAATTGCAAACCATATATCTGAAAAGGTGTTAATCTCTAAACTAATAAGAAACTTACAACTCAATTTCAGGAAAAAAAAAAAAGAAAAGAAGACTAATAACCCAAATAAATGATGGGTTAAGAACTTGAATAGATATTTATCCAAAGAATATATAAAAGTGGTCAGTAAGTATATGAAAAAATGCTTCATGTCACTAATCATCAGGAAAATACAAACCAAAACCACAATAAGATATCTCACACCTGTTAGGATGGTTACTATCAAAAAAACAAAAGACAATTAAGAGTTACAGAGGATGTGGAGAAAGGGACACTTGTACATAGTTGGTGGGAATGTAAATTAGTACAGCCATTGTGGAAAACAGTGTGGAGATTCCTCAAAAAAATTAAAAATAGAGCTACCATATGATTCAGCAATTCCACTTCTGGGTACTTATTCAAAAGAATTGAAATCAGAAGCTCAAAGGAATATTAGCACTCTCTTGTTCATTTCAGCACTATTCACAATAGCCAGAATATGGAAACAACCTTAAACGTCTATCAGTGAATAAATGGGTAAAGAAAATGTGAAAATATATATATATATAACCTATATTATATAGAGAGATTATATATATTTCACATATATAATATAATATATATATACAATAAAATGCTATTTGGCCATATAAAAAGAAGAAAATCCTCCAATATGGGGCAACTTGGATGAACCTTGAGGACATTATGCTAAGTGAAATAAGCCAACCACAGAAAGACAATACTGCATGATTCCACTTATGTCAGGTATCTAAAATAGTCAAATTCATAGAATCAAAGAGTAACATGGTGGTTGCCAGGACAGGGAAATATTGGGACTTACTAATCAGTGGGCATAAAGTTTTAGTTCAGCAAGATAAATAAGCTCCAGAGGGCTTTTGTACAACATTGTACCTGTAGTCAACAATGATGTATTATACGCTTTAAAATGTGTTCAAAGGGAAGAGCTCATGTTAAGTGTTTTTACCAGAATAAAATAAAATTTTTAAAAAATTGGAAACCACCTTAATGTCCATCAGTGGCAGAAAGGATTAAAATATATTATGATAGTACTTAATACCACTGAATAGTACATTTTAAAAAGGCGAAAATAATAAATTTTATGTTATGCATTGTCTTAGTCTCTTTTATGCTGTTAGAATCCCTGAGACTGAGTAATCTATCATGAAGAGAAACTTACTTGGCTCATGCTTCTGGAGGCTGCGATCAGGGAGTAGGGGGCATGTCTGGTAGGGGCCTTCTTGCTGCATCATCCCATGGCAGAAGGGCAAAAAAAGGGCAAGAGAGCAAGAAAGCAAGTGTGGACCAAAATCACCTTTACAACAAACCCACTTCCAAGATAATCCATTTATGCATGAGGGCAGAGCCCTCATGTCCTAATCACCTCTTAAAGGGCCCACCTCTCAACACTGTTACACTGGGGATTCAGTTTCCATCATATGAACTTTGGGGAACATGTTCAAACCATAGTATATATATTTTACCATTACAAAAAAATAAAAAATATATTCAAACGAAGAATAGATTGTGCTCAGTGTTTTACTGAATAAACTATAAACAAACTATTTTAGTCCCACAACAGCAATAAAGTAGATTCCATCCTTCTCCAAAAGGGATGAAGTCACCTGCCCAGGTCACGGTGGAAGGTGAAGATTTGAAGGCAGGGAGTCAGTCAGCCTCCAGAGGCCATGTTCACATAACTTAACCCTACAGCCCCTTAAGAGTCCCCACAGCATCTCTTATGAATGAGACTTCTATTTCAAAATGCAGAGGAAAGGAAAGAAAGGAAGGCAAGCAACAGTGAAAACCAGCTACATTTTCTTCTCCAAATGGAGAGCAGTGACATATGCAGGTTACATGGAGGGAGGCTTTGGAAGCAAATGTAGCACAGATGTGGTCTGACAGCCCTGGGTTTGAATTCCAGACCTACCACCAACTATGCATGGAGGTGTTAGGGGGCACACTTATTGTCCAATAACCCAGCTCCCAAGAGATCTTTTACAAGTTCCCTTAGAGAATAGCTTGCAAGAAGCTGAAACAGCAAACCAAACACCAGCATCCCTGAAAGAAACGTGCTTCAGAAATTCCAGAAAAGTCTCCAGGTTGGGAGTCAGAGTGTATGGTGTTTGTATTATCAACAGATGCTTTTGCTTTTGACTTGTTGAGTTTGGTAAAAATAGCAAAGTTTTCTAAAGATTATTTCATGCACCGTGTTTATAAGATTGAGAAACAGCAATTGTTCATGTCAAGGAAGATCCATTTAATTATTTTTTTTAATTTGTACTGCTACTGTTATTATTGTATAACTTTGGAGTAGAAGGAGGGCTTTGAGGGTTCTGATGGTGCTCTAACTGGGAAAAAGAAGGTCATCCTGCTTTAGAAGCCTCCTAAAAGTTTACAACACTGAGTTGAGATGCCCCAACATTAGCAAAAGTAGCCTCTGTAGCTGAAGACAAGAGACACTGATATGAGATGACTAGGCCAAGACTGGCCTCACACTGTGTGAGGAGAGCATCCAAGGTGGGGAGGAGAGTAAAGGACGCCCTCAAGACCCTGGCAGAAGGGAAGGATGCAGATTCCAGCCACGCTGCTGCGGGGATTCAGACTGGAAGGTGGTAGCAATGGTGATGGTGGTTGTCACTCATACCATTTTAAAATGTACCATGGCACACTGCCATGGAAGTTAGGGAAGCAAGTGTTGGTTACACAACATATTTTGTTGAATTATTTTCTGATTTCTGTACCAGAGGATTCTTTTTTTATATGACTTTTACATACTTATGGTCAAATTTTCCGTCAGGTCCCATTCTAGTAACCACAAATGAGACTTACATTTTTGGGTTTGGAGTTGCTTATGTGGGCAAAACCCAGCACTTGTACAAGCAAAAGTAGGGGTGGTAAGGAACAAGGTTTTGTACCATTTAGCTGTGGAAAAACCTAGCCCATGAGATCAACATCCACACAGCGGCAGTCAAGCTAGCCCCAAAGGGGCTGCACCATGTTGCCTCAGGCAGTTGGCCAAGAGCAGGTGCCTTTTGTTCCAAAGCTTTTTAGTGCTTTCTGTAGCCAGAATAGGGCCTCTTACAAATTATTTCAGGCAACAGAGTTATTTCTCAAACTACCCATATGTGAGATGGTTCCAAAGTGGGCCACAGCCTATATGACTGCATTGCCCCACCACAAGTAGTCTGCTAATAACTCCAAAAAAATTAGAACGTGCTATTAGCAGAAAAGAAATTATCTAACTGCCAAAAATATTTTTCTCTCAAAAGGGAAATAACCCCGTGTAAAAAATTATTTGGCTGCCTGTTGGCCCAATGTCATTCTTTATCTCCATGATAATTTTTGTTTGTCAAATTAAAACCTAAAGAGTACTTTTCACAACTGCAGACCATCTTCGAAACATTTATGATCCATGAACTTTAATTTCAAAAAGATCCTCCCTACAAGTTCACTTGCTTCATGGGACCACAGGATTTTCTCCACAAAAATTCTGGATTTGTTTCCAGAGCTTATCTCATGATTCCTGCTGACTTTGGGAAGTGGTGCTGTTCCAATGCCGTGTGCGTGAGCTGCTGGGTCAGCCAGTTCAGTCCAATTCCCAAGCCAGGAAGCAGGTCTTAGCAACTTTCAGACTGTCTGCATCCTTTCAAGTGGATATTGTAAAGGTAAAGGCAAATACATATTTCTCTAGTTAAAGAAGAATTGAAATGTTCTCAAAGGAAACTTTTTTCTTGCATGTGAACATTTTTCTAGAAGGATCTCAAACTTACCACAAATGTATCTTTTGAAAGATAGATTGACTGTAATTATACATGACTTACAAAATACATTAGGCAATAGTGTGTGTAAGTAAATCGAGGGGTTCTCAGCTGTGTGACTCACAGAATTGCATGGGGAAGATCACAAGCTTCCACATAGGTAATAAGCACTTTGTAGAGAACAGATGAAAGAACAGAATTCTGTTTTCATATTAGCTGGGTGAATCTTAGATTTGTGAGAGAAATGCAGGCATTTTGAGCAATAATAGCAACACCACTGTTTCAGTTAGGTCCACTTATAGCAAGCGACTTGTGGCCCTTTCTGATAAAAAAAAAAAAAAAAAAAGCTTTCTCAAAGCCTTCAATCCACTTCATCATCTTTAGAAATTTCTCATTATGCCATAAAACATCAGAATTACAAGTAAGACAATGAATTATATCAAACCCTGTAGCCCTCTTTATTAATAAGCACTTATACACATACACACATGCATATATCATGCCATACACATATGCGTATGTGCATACATGTGTACACACACATATATGTGTACATAATATCATGTATGTATGCATATGTATGTATATATATGCATACACATATATGTACACATATAAGAAGATGTCTCTTCCATCACAGGATGATCTTCTTTGATATTAAAATTTTTCAGGGCAATGGTCATGAATATGACAGATCTTTTCTCATATAGATCCACTTTTATTTAGGGTTAAGTTAGAATAATTTATTATTGTTAGGAAAATGATTCTCTTTAGAAAATCCTCTGTTGGTTTTGACGTACTGTTGAATATTCTTCATAGGCACTTTTTCATCCTTATCACAGAGCGTATACTTTTTGTCATCTCTTAAACCAGTGGTTCTCAACAGGGGGTGATTTTGCTTCCCCAGCCTCCACCCTTACCTCTGGCAATGTCTCCAACCTCCGCCTCCCAAGTTCAAGTGATTCTCCTGCCTCAGCCCCCTGAGTAGCTGGGATTACCGGCACCCACCACCACTCCCAGCTAATTTTTGTACTTTTAGTAGAGACAGGGTTTCGTCATGTTGGGCAGGCTGGTCTCGAACTCCTGACCTCAGGTGATCCACCCACCTTAGCGTCCCAAAGTGCTGGGATTACAGGTGTGAGCCACCACGCCTGGCTGACATTTCTAATTGTCACAGCTGGGTGTGGGGTGGGTGGGAGAAATACTAGTGGCTCCCAGTGAGTGGAGGGCAGGAATGTTTCTAAACATTATACAGAACAGCCCCCCACCCAATAATAAAGAAGTATCCTGCCCAAATGCCAGTAGTTCTGAGGTTAGAAAGCCCTGTTTACACTAAAAGTCCTTCTCCCACACATTACCACTGTCCTCGCATCTTTCAAAACAGGGTAAAACCCTGGCTACCCAGCAGACTCCTCTCACTAACCAAACAAGCAAAAGCATATTGGCATGCTGGTAACTATCACCCTCCAATGTCAGCAGCATTCATAGCTTAGGTGTTTACCTACAGAACCATGCTTGCCTTTCTGTAAGCTGCAAAATCATTTAAATCTGGTTAATGCATCTGATGGGAAATGGTATATAATGAAAGTATAGAAAAAAAAGAGTGTGTATATTAGTTTCCTAGAGTGATCACAACAAACTACCACAAACTGTGCGGCTTACAATGGAAATTTATTTTCTCACTGTTGTAGAGGCCTGATATCTGAAATCAAGATGTTAGCAGGGATGCACTGCCTCTAAACCCTCCAGAGGAGAACTGTTTGTTGGCCTCTTCCAGCTTCTTGTGGCTGTAGCACTTCAATCATTGCCTCTGTCTTCACATAGCCCTCTGCCCTTCAGTGTCTTCTCTTCTGTCTCATAATATAAGGCATGACATTGGATTTAGGGCTCACCTGGATAATCTAGGATAATCTCATCTCAAGATTCTTAATTAATTACATCTGCAAAGACCATATTCCCAATAAGGTCACACTCACAACTTCCCAGTGAAAATATCTTTGGAGGGGTCACTGAACCCACTATAGTGTGTGTTGGGGGGAGAGGTTAGTGTGTGCATGCATATGTGTGCATCCAAAATCACTGTGACAAGGCCAAGTTCAGAATAAGCAAAAGGTTTTCTCAAAGTGTAAAGTAAGGTTTAGCATACTTTTATTTGGATTAATAATATCACTAGAACTGTCTATTGAATTCAAAAAACGTATTATCTCTATCTATAAGCTATTAAAAATAAAGATCAAGTACCAGAAAACCTGATGTCTTCAGGAAACTCTAGAGAGAAATTAGCAGGCCTACTGCCCAGGTAAATTGCTTGTATTATCCCAGACAGATGAGGTTCAGCATAATTTAAAAGGTACACACCTCCACAACCCTAGATAGTCCTCAAGTGTTTCATTTTTCATTGCTTAATCAAGGGAGAGAAAAAATGATTATGGAAATCAAATGAACCTTCAAGGAGAAGGAGTAAGATCTTGAAAAAACATTTTGCTGAAATCTCTTTATTTTGGAAATTGGGAAACTAAGATGCCCCAAAGGCTTCCATCTTTTACAGCTTGCCCAAGATAAGATCACACAGACAGATGACCGAAGCAAGATTAGAAGCTCAATACCATCATTCTAGACCAACATTCTTTCTCTACATGCTGCATTATGTCTAACTTACTTTCCTCCTACTGCAAAGTAAACTATTCTCTTTTAGTTGAAATAGAGAGGAAGCCACCTCACACCCTGTACTGATCAGCTTGGGCTGCCGTAACAAAATACCACAGCCTGGGTGGCTTAAACAACACAAATTAGTTTTCTCACAGTTCAAGAAGCTGGAGGTCTGAGATCAGGATGTAAGCACAGTCCAGATCTGGTAGGGGTTCTCTTTGGGGTTTGCAGGTGACTGATATCTTGTTGTGTCCTCATGTGGCCTTTCATCTGTGCGTACTCAGAGAAAAAGAGGGAATAATTTCCTCTTCTTATAGGGCCACCAATCCTGTCAGATTAGAACCCCACTCTTACCTCACTTAACCTTGACTACCTGCTAAAATTCCTATCTCCAAATGCAGTCACATTGGGGGTTAGGACTCCAGTGTATGAAATTTTGGGGAACACAATACAGTCCACATCACACCCCCTATGTTTTGTCAATAGAGAGTATTTATAACCTCTCAAAATGCTTTTTTCTTATATCTTATTCAATTTTTTATATCTTATTTAAAAGTTATTTAATAACTTTGTGATTTGTTCCATTTAACAAATTGAACAACTGAGGTTTAGAGAAGCCTCAGTTGGCTGGCCCAAGGTCATATAGCTACTGAGAGGCAAGTTTTATTCACACTCTAGAGCTCTTTCCTAGCGTCCAAGATGACCTTCAGTGTTGGTCACCTTTTAATAGCTGTCCTTATAACACATCTATAGACACTGCAAAACACAAGGCTTCTAAACAGTCCTTAGAGAGACCTTCTATGAAAGTCTAATATTGCAATTCTTTCCCTTGGCTATCTAACACATTAGTGACTTGAACCCTATAGAATGGAAACAGCTTAATATGTCATCTGTTCACATATGCACCAGGAATATGGCTTGAGAGGAGATTCAGCTGTTCTCACACTAAGCCATCAAGTCCTTAAAAAAACCATAAAGGAATAAATGATTATTCACGGTGCCAAAAGCACATGTATTTTGAACAAGAAAACATTATGTTAAAGAATGTGGGAGAAAAAACTAATGCAGATTCATTCAATGAGCTTTTCATTGAAACCTCTAAAATTGAACACAAGAAATGTTTCATTTCATATGTGGTATCAATATTTTACCAGATATAAAAAGCAAAACTATTGTCTGTTGACAATGATATAAATTTCTAGATCATTCTGGGCATAAACATAAAAACTCAATATATAAAATATTTTCACTATTAAAGTTAAAAAAACTTTATAACATATTTACTGATATTATTAATTTTTATAGGTGTGATGACAGTAGTAGTATTATTATAGAAGAAGAATTATTTTAGAGATGCACATGAAAGCTAATATTCAAGAGTGAAATGTTATAGATCTGTGATTTTCAAGTACTTCAAAAAATTAAACAAATACGTATTGTATCTCAATGACGGGTATATGGTAGTTCATGACACTCATCTCTATACTTTTATCTCTAAAGATTTTATGTCTAAAGATATATCTAAAAATGTATAATGAAAATAATAGAATATGTTAATAAAGTTACCAAAAATCTTGGAAGCAAAATATTATTAGTGTTTTAGTTAATAGAGTATAACTACTAAATAGTGTATGAATGACCCATAAAAGGAGATACAAGGTAAAAGACACATATAACTGTTTAGAGAAATACCTACCCCATTCTTCCCATATCCACTGTTATGTGAGTATACATTGATCAGTAAATTTGAAGCAACCCTAACTATGTCTATTTTTTAGAATTGAAAACAACTTTGTTTTGAGTCGGATGGGCCAGTTTGATTTCAATAGCTAGCATTATTCATCTTGTGATCCATGGTTAATGCAAAAATGCACCTTCAGGAGAATTTAGTTCACATGCAACTAACATTAAAAGCAGATTTTTTTTTTGTGGAAAGCACACAGGAGCACACACACATTCTCTTTAGGCTTCAGTTTGAAAGATTTTTCAAAAGGTTAAAAACCTTAAAAACCTTCCCCTTTGGGGGTATTCATAAAGCCAGAAATAGTTTTTTTTTTTTCTTTTTTTTTTTTGTCACTTGCTGTGAATTTTTTTCCCCAAGATGAAATACAGGAAGCCAATTCAGAGAAGCTAGTAAATTCAGTCATTTTAAGGGCCCCACACTACTCAACCCACATGCACAATTCTTGCTCCTACCCAGAAGTACAACAGCGAGATAGATGACAAATATGACCCTGGGTTTAAGTGGAGGCTGTCCCCTACCTGAGGGACTTCTCAAATAAAGCTTCCCATTTTACTTCTCATGTGAATGGTTCAAGTGTGTGTTTGAGCAGGAGGTGAATATGCCAGGGAAACAAACCTGTTCACACACTTGTATTCTCATCACCCCAGACTCTTTGGGGAACACCATCTTGCCTCTGGAAACTATTAGTCATCATCATATTCCAGTTTGCAGTTATCACAATAAATTTATTATTTTATTTGACAAATAACTCTGGAACTGACCTATCAAAATTAGAGAATTTGGAAACACATTAGATTAGAAAAGATGCTAAACCAAGTTACAGGAAAGAAGACTAAACTTACCTTATAGCAGGAAGACAAATGAGGTGTGTGTAAGTGCAAGAATACATCTGCGAGCTCTCACAAATTATCCCTGGGAGTTTAGGGAGTAAATGTACAGCTTATAGCTCAAATACAGAGGGGCCAGAGACAAAGAAGCAGTGTAATCAACGGACTGCCTCTCAATTTTAGAAAATGTTGAAATTGTATATGTAATATTTTCCTATTAACAAAGAAATAAGTGTTTCTTAAAAAAGGTATTAGAAAAAAATCATTCCTAATCCTGCCCCCGAGAAATAGTGCACTATTAACACCTTGCTCCATAGCCTTCCAGATGCTCTGAGAGGTTTTCCCTGACAAATCTGACTGAAAAAAGACGCAATTTGTCACTATCAGCTCCACTGTGGAAATTTTGTGTGGGAAAGGTTGGAAAACCAAAACCCAACTGGCTTAAGCAGGAAAATATATTAACCTAGAGGCTCAAATGATGTCTCTCTCTGTGCTAGGGACTGAATGTTTGTGTCTCCCCGCTCCTGCCAGATTTATATGTGGAAATCTCAGCCCACAAGGTGATAGTATTAGGAGGTGGGGCCTTTGGGAGGTGATTATGTCATGAGGGTGGAGCCCTATAAAAGAGACTCCAGAGAGATCTCTTGTCCCTTCCGTCATGTGAGGTTACAACAAAAAGCCATTTAGGAAGTGAGCTCTAACCAGACACTCAATCTCTTGACACCTTGGTCTTGGACTTCCCAGTCTCTGGAATGGTGAGAAATAAATTAAAATCATTAAAATAAAGCTACCCAGTCGATGGCATTTTCTTACAACATTCTGAATAGACTATGAAACTCTGTCCCTTAGCTCTGTTGTTCTTCACAATGGCTACATTTGCAGGCATCCTATGATGGCAAAATGGCCACCAACAGCCAGAGGCGCTATCATCCCAGATGTAAATGCCTGAGAAAATAAGCTCTTCTTCCTACCAGTTGCTTTTGCCAAAGACCAAGGACTGGTTCCGGTTGGACTGTGTGGTCATCCCTGAACCAACTATATTGGCCAAAGGAACACAAATAATTCAAGCATGCTAAGTGCCTGGGAAATGAATAATGCTTCTTTTGTCTCTAAGAGTAATCAAGCAGTAATCATAATATGCTGCAGTCTCACAGAGTGATGACTATAAGAGTTCTTTACATTTTTATGCATGGCACCCTAAATATACTAGGATGTACTCAGAATTGTCATCCCACCTTCCCAACTACTGGCCAAGCTTTATTACTGAAAGATGTCTTTCCTGGTTCCTTCTTCCCTCAGACCAATGGCTGTCCTGGGTGGCTTCTCACTCCCTCGGGATACAGACACTTAGCATCTATATCTCAGCTGGTTTTCAGGCTAGAATCTCCTGCTCTGCCATCTCTCTCTCTCTTTCTCTCTCTGTCTGTCTAATGAAAACACCCTTTCTCTTTAGCATTGTCTACAGTAGTGTCAATTCAGAAGGCTTTTTGAAAGAAACCATTTGGTGAACGTTCAGATCATTGTTTTACATAGGTAACAGGAGACAAGAAACTAAAGGGAGATATATTTGGTTCCACCTGGAATATGTGTAATTATTAATAAGAGAGCACAGAGATGATGGGCCAGATGGTACTGGGAATTGATGGGTAAGGCTGGAACACTGCTCTGTCATCTTACTGCCTCCTATGGGTTGTGGAGTAAGTTATGAGAGGACCAGTGTCTAAAGTAATGTCCAAAGGCCCGTATGTCATGATAGCCACTATGATGGCAGGGCCACTTCTGTCTCTATGGGAATAAAGATGGAGAGCCCTCAAGAAAGGCAAGGATGTAGGAAGACACAGACACTAGAGTCAGTCTGCTTGGGTTTGAATCCACAGCTCTGCAACTTACTAGTACGTAACCTTGACCATCACCTTGAATAAGATAACCATGAGTGAATTTAACCTTTGCCTCTTTGTGCCTCATTTTACTTGTATATATAAAAAGGACATATTAAAACTACCTACCTCATGGGATGATTCTGAAGATTAAACAGGATAACACATATGAAAGGCTTATTACAGTGCCTGGTACATACGCCCTCAATAGATGTTTTCTGGGTGATTAGTAACACTACTGTTACCACTACTAGAACTACGTGGTGATTTAGAATCATAAATTGGAGTCAGACTACGTAAGTGCAAACAAAATCTTGTCTCTTACTAACCATGTGGTCTTGACCAAGTTGCTTAAACTCCCCAAGACTTAGTTTGCTTATTCATAAAATAGGAACAACAAGGGTACCTCCCTAACTGGGGTAGAAATAAAGATTAAATTAAATAAATCTATCAACTGGCTCTCAGACGTTGTCTGTTGTTTTTTTTCCTAGGGCATGCCATTTGAAGGGTTGTGAGAGGCACCTCCTCTCCTCAATGTCTCCACAAAGAAAAAAAAAATGTCCCCTAATTGCCATTTCTGTCCAGGCATCTGGAATTCTGGAGTTAGAAAAGCTGTTTAAAGGCAGTATTCACTGTTATATGTAAATGCCCTGAGGTGGCCACAAGGAGGGGTACCCAGCCAACAGCTCAGCAGTTTTGTTGGTTCAGCGAATGCTTTCCAAGGGGACAATTTCAGGGTGGGTGAGTGAAGATAAGCGCTGTAAAGGGATGAGGACACTCGCACCTGGAGGAACCTGGAAGTAGAGTAGCCTTGGATGTGGAGGTAACGCTCCCTAAAAATGTTACTGGCTCTGTCAGCTTGGTCAAGGACTTCTGTCAGATAGTTCCATTCAGCTCAGGGTCTAGAATAGGCCACAGGGCCCAGATTTTTCCCTAGGTTCTGGGCCCAGCATCTCCACAAAAGAACAGGCCAACTTCAACATCCACAAGTACTGCCTTTAGATTTTGGAAAAACTGGAGATTTCTGAAGAAATGTTGAGGCCACATGTAACTAGTCATGGAGCGAATGATTTAAACACTCTCTATGGCCCCAGCAATCTAGTGTTTTCCAAACAGTATTTTAATGATGATACAATTTCCCTCTTCAGATGTGGAGAAACTGGAGAACTGAATAATTTCCTAAGACCACAAAGCACAGAGGAGGCAAGAACTGTCTCAAAAAAATGGGATGAGCTTAACCAAAAGAAATCTTCAACTTATTAGCAGAACAAGTTTCTTAAGATTTCATCTATGGAGAAAACTCCCAAAGAAAATTTGGGACTCCTCTCTTCCCAAAGCAAGTTTTAAAATGCAACCACACTAAACAATGGAGACCACAGGAACAATCCCCCCCTCTCCAGGTAAAAGGGTACGGGGTGGGGACGGTGCTGGACTGGTCTTTTCCAGCTCTAACTTCTATGATAAGTGATCCCAGTTACCTGGGTTACTGGGCGGGGAGTGGAGGCAGAGAGAGCCAGTTCTTCACACTGACTTTCAATTTTAATGCGAGCAAGTTTAATCAGTTTCTAGGCACAACCCTCCTTTCAAGTCTCTGGAAACATCTCAAGGGAGAGAATAGCACTAAGAAACACAGAAATCTTTCCTCTTCTCTGCAGGCGTTTGTCACAGCACCAGTTCCTAAGTGCACAAACTTTTGGCAGGACGAATCCCTTTGATATACTTTTCCCAGGGTTCAAAAAGAAAAGATAAACAAAGAACTTGTGACTTCAGGAGGAGCAAAGGTAGCTCCTAACTTCCGGGAGTTTATGAGGTAGCTCATCTTCTTTACACTTCTGGCAAAGGGGAAGGGAGTGTCAGTAAAAAGAAATCACCTTGTTAGTGGTTTCTGTGACTGCAGGTTTGGCGCCTGAGGGCACATTCTGTGAGAGTTTGCTGCTATTTTCCACAGGTAAAGCAGAGGGCAGCTTCTGTCAACAAAGGTTGACACTCCAAGGCTTTGTTTTGGTTGGCTTTATTCCTGCCTTTTAAGGCACAGAAAAGTATTAATCATTTACAACTGGTTTTCAAAAGGTATTTGAATTTTCATTAACCATATTTCTCAATGAGTTAAGTCAAACAGGAAAGGCAAAATACAGTTGACGTTTCTTTTGGATTTTATGAGAACAAACAGGATGTGTCTAATTAAAACTTCATCTTTAGTTTATTTGGCAATTAGTTTATTTCTTCTAGGATAAGAGTGTCTATAACTACACGAAGATTCAAATGTTGAAGAACAAATGGCACAGAGATGAGGATGCATTTAAATACTAGCCTATGTTTATTCTATTTCACTTTTCTGCAGCTCTAAGACCTGTTCCTCACCAGCCAGTCTTGTATCACCCCATTGAGTAAAACACATTTTAAACCATCAGAGTAATGACTTTTGGATAATGTATTTTTCTGGATATTTGCCAAGAATTTGAGATGTAAGAAATAAACATTCATCTTCAGTTTTTGATAGAATTGGATTAGGGCCAACAAACTATAACCCAAGTCAAGTGTCTTCACTGATGCTGCACCAGTGACGTCATAATTGGAGGTTAGGAGACCTCACAGGATCTCATTTGTTACACTCACTAATTTCTTAGTCAATCTTATTGCTTTCTTCCCACTCTCTGTCAATTGATGAAAAATCAGAATATTGCCTAGACTAATGGGAATGTGATAATATCTGGCTCTGTAGATGGAGAGTGGAAGAAAGGGAGGCTTAATCTCCGTGATCTTCTAGTCCCTTGCTGCAGGTGGGCAAAGTCAAACAGAGGTACTGACTGTCCCAGACTAACCCTACTTGGCTGCATCCTGAAAGGTCCTGAAAGGTCCACTGTAGCTAGGCTCAGCTCTGCAAATGCAACACTCTAATCTTGCTTGTTTTTTCAACTGACCCAGAGTGATCAGCTTCTATAGACTGACATTGGCCAAATACCCACAAAACTGATTTAAAATACCAATTTATTATTATTATTATTATTTTTTTGAGATGGAGTCTCGCTGTTTCCCAGGCTGGAGTGCAGTGGCACAATCTCGGCTCACTGCAAGCTCCACCTCCCAGGTTCACGCCATTCTCCTGCTTCAGCCTCTCGAGTAGTTGGGACTATAGGTGCCCGCCACCACGCCCGGCTAATTTTTTGTATTTTCGGTAGAGATGGGGTTTCACTGTGTTAGCCAGGATGGTCTCGATCTCCTGACCTCGTGATCCATCCACCTCGGCCTCCCAAAGTGTTGGAATTACAGGCATGAGCCACCACTCATGGCCCCAGTTTATTAATTTACAGTGATAAATATAACTCCCAAAGGCTCAGAGTGGCTCTTGAGCATGACCAGATCATTCTCTCCTCTGGAGAAAATGTTATGTGGGAATCTAAATTATATTTAAAGGGCAGCTTGGTGAGTTCAGTGTCACACAGTGCTAACAGGGTGTACCACCAAGCAGTGGTAACATGTGCTACCCAACTCCAACTCCATTTCCAGGAACAATTCTCAGAGAGGATAGGAGGGAATGTTATTTGCTCAGTGCTGACACTGTGATAAATTAGCCCCCTGGTGTTTTTCTAGAATTGAGATATATCATCACCACCCCTTAATGATAAGGCAATAACCTTTTAAATATGTAATCAACATGTATTGAATAGAAAACAGCATTCTTTTCCTGAGAAAACAAAGTACTACAAAATACCCTAATGACTTTAACAGGACTAAGGGAGAATGTCCAGGGCCTTTGATTGAATCTGGGAGACAGCCTGCATCTTCTCTCTGACAACTGGAAAATACAATGCTTCTTGGGCAACATACAAATTAGACTCCACTCAGAAGGAGTCTAGTGGATGAGCAGATGACATGGATGCACAGATGACAGTTCTGTGGATGAACAAATGACGTGCTCATCCATACTGTGCTCTCTGCTTGTATTCACCTTCAGAAAGTGACATTTTCTGACCTTGCTCCCCAATGTGGAACTGTGTCCTGCTATGCCTGACTGTTGTGTGCCGTTTTCCCACGATACCAGCCAAGAGTACAGGCAAGACGCTTTGTAGCCACAAATGCTCCTTGTGCTGATGGAACATCTTCCCCATCAGAACAATTTTGGTTCAGTAATAAAATGAAGGGGACGCTAGAGGATCTTTCATGGCCAGCAAGGTAGAAGAGGTGTTTTAGCCCAGTATCTACTCAAGAAGTGGCATAAAAGGAGTTGAAACCATTTGCCAACATATTCAGGATAATAAGTAAGATTCTCATTTAAGGAGTAACTTATTAAAGTCAAATGCATAATTGGGGAAATCCTCTCAATTTCCCCATCTCCTTTCCCAATATCTAAAAGATATGGAGAAATAAATTATTTTTTATTAATAATAACAATAAATTATTTTTTTCTTTTTCTCCCTGAGTGAATAAATTTGTTCATGGGAAATTTTGCCAATTCAATAATAACAATAGCAATAACTAATAGTTACAGAGCACTTCGTATTTTTTCTCAGATATTGCACCAAGAACTAGAAGAAATCTTCACAACTATTTCATGAGTTAAGTACTGTGACTGGCTCTAGCAGGCATTGGGGTGAGAGAACTGGGCAAGTTGCTTAACTTCTATATGCCTCAAGTTCACACAGCTTGTAAGGCCAGGACATATGACCCTAGATCCTGCATTCTTAATTACTAAGCAGTGCCTCCTCAAAATTTCAAACTATAAATACTTGAGTAATTTGGCCTAACCCATTGTAGCCATTAATATCGCCTCTATAAACTTGATTACCATGCTGAAGTTTTTTATTCCTCTTTCCTTCATGAAAAATAAGGCAAATGCAAAATTAGAACAGCCTCCTGTTCAGCGAATGACTTGATTATCATCTCAGCCAATACTGAAATCCCCATTCCAAAAAAAAACAAGATCTCCACCACCCACATTACCTTCACTGTTAATATTTATAACATGTGGTGAAAGAGTTTAGAAATAAACTTCATTGTTCCAACAAAAATTTAAAATCTTCCAAATTGGCTAAGGGGCTCTACTTCCATAAGGTCTCCTCCTTAAATGTAGGCCTCTTGCCAGTGTGTCTGACAAAGTGAGTCTCAAAATTTTAAAGTTATCGGACCATCTTTTGGCAGGTTAAAGAGTGTTCCAGGTGTCAAATGCACTCCTAGAACTGCAACTCCAAAACATAGAATTCCTTCACATTTGTATATTAGAATTTAACCAGATGTTCATTATTAGGAAAAAGAGCCAAGTTAACTAAGCAAGGATCAATTCATACTCTACTATGAAAATTATTGAGTTTAATATAATTCAGAGGAACTCAATTACTTTTAGAAATATTTAGCAATAATCCTCCAATATTAGCATTTAACTTTGTGAAGATGGGCCCCCAAACTTTATTTTTCAGTTAAAACAGCAAGGAAAGGATCTATTTTTTTTGACTTTTCAATTTTTCTAAGATGTTTCGTAACAGTGAAAATGCATCAATGTCGGGGAGGATTATTCAGTGTTCACTCACCATATTACTGTAGGAAGTAGTAACCAGTAGAATCCTTTTCTGCTTTTATTTCTCTTAGGTTTTCAAAGGAGAACATCAAAGAGGGTTCTGTTTCAGGCATAATGGTCCCTTCTTTTTCTCATTAATCTCTTGATGCCTAGAAGCCCAAGAAACATAGACATTCTCCTTCTCTCCCATCTTCCAAAACCACATACAAGGGAATGAAGCTGTTCTGCAACATAATCTCACAAGACAATTGATGGTATCATACTGATTCCCTCTTGCTCAGTGTTTACGTATTCCCTTTGTTCACCCATCCATCTTCCTATCTCACTAAATTTGTGTATATCCTCATATTTTCAACCAATGATCCTATACTTCAAATATCTTCCATCTGTTTCAACTTTAATCTTGGAGGGAGACACAGCACCTTTAGAGCAGACAAAAAGGAAGTGGGTACATATAAGTATTTCACATAAATAATCCCAATATATTGGTGTAATAAATGTAATCCCAAACATCTACCTAATGAGTATATTAAAGATTAAAACCTGTTCTCTGAATTTTCAATCTTTGTTTCTTCTTTCCTATTTGTTAGGCTGGGACATCATTAAGGTTATCCTTGAAGTCTAGAGAAAAAAATGTTCTATCTTCTTGTATTGTTCAGAGACTAGAAAGGAAGTCAAATACTTTAGCTCACCCAAATATAGCATTAACTCCTGCTGAGGAAAGTCTGGTTGAGAAACATCCCCAGCTGGATACTCTTATGTAACAATTTGTCTAGTCAGTTTCTTGGTAAACTAAATGTTTCAACTTTAGCAACACCTATGCAGAGTTGCTTAATTTAGATCTTTTGAATCCTCCCACCAAAAACTAATAAAGAATCCAAGTAGTATGACTTAACCCTTTAGTTCAACTGAACAAACATATATTAAGTATAAGGATATGGGCACTTATGTCACTAGTTACAATAATGAACTGTTTCCTAAGATGCCCCTGGGACCTGACAAACAGAGCAGCAGCAGCAGCTATAATGGCGCCAGTAGCCTCATGAGTAATGGAGATGGCACCTTAATACACATCTGGGGGCATCGACAAGCTTAGCACAGTCATCGAGGCCATTTACAGCACCGGTGCTTTCAGAGGCACAGAGCAGGCTGCCACCCTCAGTGTCAGCAGAGAAACACAGGCAGCACCTCAGAGCAGAGATGTTATCAGAGTGAAAACTTTAAAACAGGCAGTTCTACGTGGTGGCCAAAAGGACTGGTTCCCAGATCATACATTCTAGACACTCCTTAGAGGAATTATGTGGGAAGAACATGAGGACACTGAAGTTCCCACAAAATAGGCGAAGATACAGCCAAAAATACTATTTTGAAATTGTAATTGTGATCCTTTTTTTTTACCTTCAGACTCGTATGGACTGGGAAATACACTGACCCTTTGTTTTAGTTGTCTATTGCTGCATGAAAGCCTCATGGTATTTACTGGATTAAAGCACCAACCATACTGTTAATTTTTGTGATTCTTTGTTTTGATTGGGCTTAGCTGGGTGGTACTTCTGCTCCATGTGACGTTGACCGGGGCTGCAGTTATCTGGGGTTCAATTGGGCTGGAATGTCCAAGATGGTTCACTTTCATGCCTGACAGTTGATATTGGCTCTTGGCCAGGAACTTAGCTGAGACTGTTGAACAAAATGCCTGAAAACAAGCTCTCCATGTGATTCGTGCACTCATTAGCTTAGCAGCTGGGTTTCAAGAGGAAGCAACCTCAGAACTAGTGTTCTAAGAGAGGAAAAGCATATGCAGCCAGTCTTCCCAAAGGCTTAGGCCAAAAACTGACACAGCATCACTTCCCTGTGTTCCACTCATCAAAGCAGTCACCAGCTCAGCCCAAGTTCAAAGGAGTGGAGAAATAGACTTTACCTGTGAATTTGTGGCCATCTTTCAACTGAATAACCTCTGTCCTTTGGTTTCAAGGAAAGCTAAAACAGCCAACAGAGAAAGGTATTATTACCACAAACAACTCAGATGGGACTAGGATGAGGGAGTAGGTGTCAATCAGAAACATCCTGGTTATGGTTGCCCCAGACTCCTTTTACATGTCTTAAACTCCATTTTTCAGATTCAGTCTGAACTGCTGCATTTATATGATCTCCATTTCCTAACATTACACTGCTGAATGGAAAACACCTCTGTCTGGTCAGGAAACCACAATTCTTTTTTATCTGTTTCACTTTGCACTTGATGTTTTATACTTCCCAGTGTCAGAAGGAGAGGAACTAGGGCCTGTGCAGCCTTCTGAAGAATCATTGACTTCACATCAGATTCACGTGGGGTTTTAGAATCTGTACTCCCAGGCGATACTCCAGATCCAATGACTCAGTATGTCTGAGGGCATGCCTGTGTGCACACACAAAACTCTCCAAGTGATTCAGATATGCACCATTCTGTTAGAACCACTCTTAAAATGGTTATGGTTTAGAAGTTAATTTAGGGTTTTTAAATTCTTTGGAAGAAGGCTGTCATGAACAACTAATACATACAGAAGGTAATTTTCCTTATAATAGATCCATTTGCACAATTTCCTAGATCTTACCTATACCTTTGTGATTAAAGTTAAACATAACCCCTCCCATATGATTTGTCTTTGCCGCAATCTCTTTTAAGTACCATTGGACTAATTGTGATGAAAAACTGAGGCACAGTCAAGGCTGGCTGTGCGAAGCTGAGACAGGGTTTCTGATTCCTTTGCATGGCGGACAGGTGCTCCCCAGAGTCCCAGCCTGTTCAGAACAGTTACACACGACATGATCAGCCTGTCATGGGGCCTGTATGCAAGCATGAAAACTCTGGAACCAGCGTCACAGTGGCAATCTGCGGAATGACCACTCACAGGGCAGCTGTACCTAGGTGCTGTGCCTTTGGCGTGGTGAAGCAGCCACGAAGCAGGCACCCAGCCAGCACTGTGCATGCCAGCAGGAAAGAGAGAAATGCCCAGGAGACAAGGCAAATCCTCCTTCCTATAAAGACTGTCTGCATGCCTGCTTGAATACTGACTGCCTGCAGAAGGAACACTGAGTTGTTGGCAGAATCATGCCTCCTATGGGCTAATGTGACCATAATCTTTCTATGCCTCAGTTACCCCGGAGGAAAATAATATCGGAGTCCTGGATTCCTCCTGGGGGTGCTGTGAAGAGTAATGAGATAGTGTCTATCAAGTGCCCTGAGGAGAGTTCCTCAGAGAACCATATAAAGACAAGGTGCATCATTAACGCCCATGCAGCAGGCCCACTGTCGGGGATTTCAAAGCCTCACCCCAACTCAGTTGAAGGATAGTGCAACTAAGACAGCCTCTCTAACTATACATGTCTAAGTCTAAACAGCAGGCTCATGCTAACTCCTGACATATTAAGAAAAAACAACACAATAACAACAATCATTGGACTGATCATTGGATGCTGCATTCATTGGGCAATCTCTGTTTTCTTTGATAGAAAGGCAGTAGCCCGCAAGCTTTCTTCCCTGGGCTGACAGCCATTTCTATAAAGCCATGTGTTTTTTCAGAGCAGCCTATGGTGACATAGCAACCCAGACATATGGTGTCATTATTCAGCCGACACAAATTTGACACGTAAGTGAATTTATTATATTTTGCTTTGCTCCTGGTGCCTGAAAGGCTTTGCCACTGTCTCTTCATAGAGCTTGTCACAGATGTTGATGTATTTTCCTCCTCCATGGCCAGGTTTTACTGTGGAAACTGATACAACTTCACGATAGAATTTCTAGATGAATTATTCACGCATTGCATGCTTTCTGCACACAGGGACTTGGAAGAAATCCATACTATTCAATAAATGGTCTTTCTAATCCTCTTTAGCAGAGCATTCTCTCCTGGTTTAAACTGTTTCTATTATCGCCTTTGTAATCATAATGTTTTGGATAAAGTATTTCATAGTTGATAGCTGGGTTAAAACATTTACAATATTTCACATTAACGTGCAACAAAATTGCCCAGGCACTGGGATGAAACTGATCCATTCTAGCAACAATAAACCATATGGGCAAAATTCTCATCAGCTCAACTTTTGCTCACTTAAACACACACACACACACACACACACACACACACACACACACCACCACCACCATCATCACCAGCAACAACAAACCATGAAAACTTGAAGTCAATTCTACTTCCACTGATTTATAGAATAATTCCTAAAATATCTCAATATTTGTTGTTTTCAACAGAAAAGGCCTCTCTTAATGCTAATGCCATCTGTAGAGATGAGTTTTTAATTGAAAAAAATGTTCAACTTGATAGAAAGGAGTCAGATGAACTCATCACTGGCCTCTGAGAAAAGATTAATGAAACAAAAACATATCAAGCTTCTTTAATACCTGGAGAAGCCATAAGGATACCTCGAGTGACATTATGGGCTATGGTATATGGGAGTGAATAACCTTAACATGACACAGTAAGCCCGTTGAAGAATTAAGAAGTAGAATTACAGTTTTTAAAGTATACTGACCTGTTGACCTTTAAGATTTAAGACTTTGCCTTGGGGTCATTTCTTGACCTAGTTTTTGTTTTGTTTCATTAGTGTTTTTTTTTATTCCCCACTGAAATAATTTTTTAACATTATTCAGCTAAATTGTAAGTGGTTGGAATGTTAGTTCTTCCCTATCATTGCCTTACTTTTAATTTAATTAAATGCTTGAGAAGTACATGTTTTTAAATAAGAAATCTCTACTTTTAGAATTTGCTTTACGTTCAAAAAGCACTGACATTCTGAATCGTTCCTAGAACAGATGGCAAAAGAATTGCACAAAAGCACAAAGGAAGATGAAATTCTAGCTAATGATTATTATTTGAACAAATTCAGGCTAAGTGCAGTAGACTTCATCTACTACGCTTTGAGGTCCATCCATGCATAACTTCCCCATGTGTTGTCTATGGCACCACTCTTTTCCCAGCCTCTCAAAACCTCAGCATTGGAGTCATCTTTGGCTGCAACTTCTCACATCCCATATCCACCCCCCAAGTTCTGACAGTTATTTCTTGCTTTGAAACATATCTTCTATTCAAATCTCTTTGTATTCCTCTACCTTACTCCAAGCTCCTGCTGTCTTAATTCGGATAGATATCCATGATATTTGTCCCATTTCATCTTCTAGAAATTTCCCTCATTTGAGTCTTCCTTGTATATCATTACCAGGATAATCTTCCTCATATATGATTTTATTATATCTCCCCATTTAAGAATCCATAATAATTTTCTATTATCTAGGTTTGTTACATGTATATGTGTTTATATGCCATATATATAAATATATGCCATATATATATATATATCTGCCAGGCGTAAGTACTTAAAAATATAAACTCATTTAATCCATGTAACAATCCTATGACATAGAAACTATTACTTCTTCCTTTCTATAGATGAGCCCACTGAGACACAGAGAGGTTAAATAATTTGCCCAAGGTCACACAGCCAGAGAGCATTGAAGCCATGATTCAAATCCAGTCTGTGCTTTTAACAAATATACTATGCTGCCTCGATCTGGAATAACTAGCACCCACATGTTTTATATTTTTTAAACAGTTTTCATTTATTTCTCATTTGGCCCAACCTTTCAGTCAGATGCTGTTCATCCCTAAATTCATCTTGTTTTATATCATTTTAATAAAAGGAACTATTTAAGTGGACTACTCTCCTCTGTGTATATATTTCTACCTCTTGTACCATCGCCTGTGATGTTTCTCTTGCCTGGGAGGCCCTCCCATTTTTCTCTCTTTATGTAACTTATATGTAATTCAGTTCCTTAAATGAGGCTCTTCTGACCTCACATGAGTCTCCTCCCTTCTTTATCCCCTCTCAGTGTGTGCGGACACACAACCCGACTTGTCTACACTTTCTTTGCAGAGCCTCCTTCTGACTTCCATTGTTCTCTGAAGCTTCCCCCACATTCTCACAGGCAGGACTTGCAGGTATGTTAACAGAGCTCTGATGACAACTCAGATGGTTGGTTTGTCCCTTGATTTTTACCACATTCCTCTGTGTTTGGATCACTTCACATGTCTACTTTCCCCCCACCACCAGATTATTAGTTCCTCAAAGGCAGGTGCTGCAAAACCTCTGCCTATCTCATAGCATAGCAGGGAGACAGGAAGTATTTTTAATACGTCAGCATACAGTTCCATTTTGATTTCTACTTGCTGCATATGGGTACATATATGTGTGTGTGTGTGTATTCAAGCATGTGTGTTTTATTTTCTACCAATATTGTAAATTCAATGAAGACAGATCTTGCTTCTGTTTTCCTTGCATTTCTCATCAAATCAAGTACAATGTAATACCATCAATCCTCAGTAAATGCTTGCTGTATGAATGGGTGGGTTATTAAAATTACCCCAGGAAATGAAGATCTTTGGCTTGAATTGCCAAGTGTTAAAAATGGCACCACTCAAAAATATATAGTCAACCACACATTAAAAAGTACTAAGAATAACTCAATATTTCTTGTATGGAACAGTTGCATTTTCTTCTGAGGACCCATATGTTAAAGTCTCCCTCTGTATTTCCCACATGAGCACTTAAGTCCAGAACTCAGAGTGTACCTGGCTTCAAACCAAGTACATTAGTTATTTTGGAATTGCAGAATTAATAGTCATTCTCCCACTTGCAGATCTACCTCAAATAAAAATTGTATTTCATTTGGATTAAGAGTTGTAACTCATAAATTCAGCTACAGAAAGCTGCACTACTCTGTGGCACTTATCCCATTGCCATGCTTCAGAAAAATACTAGCAATTATGATGATTCACTTATTATAAATAAAGAGAAATCTTTTCTCTCAATGCTTAGAATGTGGATATGGAATATGTCTTTTACTTATTCTAAGAATCAAAATTGTATGGTAATATTGTGACTTTCAGGCCAAAAGCCAGAGCCATATACAAATTCAGAAAACTATTTTGGCAATTCAAAGTTAACATCCAGATATTTTGTAACAGAGCCATGATATATCATTATCAAATGCCTCATAACTATTAAACACAGAACCAACAATAGATCCATTAGAAGGCAATTTTATAAATAAGCAAATATGTCTAATAGAAGATGTTATCTATCTTAATATTTATATTATGAAATGTAACTATTATTAATAGATTTCTATTACCTTAAAAGTAAAAAAAGAGAAGAGAGTCAACATTTCTAGGACTAAGGGAGGCTCAGCCCTAAACCATGTGGTGTGACAATGAATTAGAAAACCACAGACTCTGAGAGACCAGCAGCTGAACAGGAGGGAGAAAGAGAGAAATGCACTTTTTCAAGTAGTTTTATTACTTAAGTTAGGTATAAAAAGAAAAGTCAAACAGCAACAGGCCGTTTACACAGCAGTTTTAGATGAGAATCCAATAAATCATGTCATATTTATACAACATGGAGAGAACTGTTGACTTCCCATTTTTTTTCAGTCACTCCCCCACACACAGAATGTGTCTCCCTCACATGAAAGTTGGAAGCTCCTTCCATTCTGGAAGGCACTGACAGAGATGTGAATATGTAATATCCCGGTAATACGGTCATACTGAAAACTTGGATTTAATTTATACAGTTACCACTTGGGGGTTACCTCACATGTTGTTTAAATCAAAGCTAATGGCTTTTAGTAACTCCAAGTTAGTGCAGAGGTAGTTTGGCCATTTAAAAATAAGTGCTTCCATATACAAATGAGTAGATTTCCGCATACAAATAAATTGTCATTTTAAAAAGCACTGGGGGACCAGTCACTCGCACACATTCATTGAGCACTGATTATGCAGTAAATGGGACCTAGACAAGGTGCTGTGGGTACAGAGAAAAAGGTGATCCCAACCCTGCAGGAGCTCACAGGCCCACAGGGCAAACAAAGTCAGATCACTTTTAAAATAAAGATAAGTGCCTCAAATTCAGTATGTACAGAACACAGAGAGACTGCGTATTACCTAAGGGATGAGCCTGGAAATGCTTCCTGGAAAGACTGACATTTGGTCTGAGACTTGCAGTATGAGAAGACAACTTCATTTACTACACATGAGCACTTTGGAAACCAAATAAAATGGACACAGAGGAAGTGGTTTTAGGATATGTGTCTTAGCAGGAATTAAGATCCAGGTTAGCTGTAAATACGTATTGTGATACAAAAACTATGTGATGAACCCTTTAGTCTGTCTTGCACTACACTAAGGCATAGCAGAGAGTGCAAATGAGGAATAAGTGAAGGTCTTCAGAGTCTGTAATTTAATTAGAAGATAAAAGTCAAACACGTGGCAGCCAAATAACACGACAGGACACTAGAATCTTTAGCTGTTTCAAAGCCAAGTATGAATCACTTTCTATTCTTACCCAATCTTCTTTCCCACAACTTTTCCTGTTAATGATGTGTTTGCACAAGAGACAATACCCACGCATAATTCTCATAAAGATTTTTCATTTGTTTGTATATAAATCTAACAACATCAAGAACAAAGCAATTATCCTAATAGATGGACATAGCAAGAGACCAAACTTGGGTTCACATTTCTTCATATTTGTGGTAAATCCCATGCAGTCTTGCTTCATAACAAAACAGACCTCATGTTAGAGGCCATGTTCTTTCTCAGAACCAAAATGTCATCTTTATAGCTTTTATGCAAAGTTACAGATGAGGAGGACTCAAAGGAGTCAACCACAAGTTGAACAAACACCAAGTTGAGAAACCAGATTTACAATGTAGTTACATAGCTATTCCTCCACTAAATCACATTCACTCGATCTGAGAAAACACCATTGGTGCATTCTTCCATTTAGTGAAGCAATTTCACTTCACTGAGGAGTCGATCTCTTAAGGTTTTTTACTCCTACCCACAACGGGATGCAGTAGTTTGCTCTAAGAAAAAACCGTACAGGTAACTAATTGTACAAAAATGTGAATGTGGGCCTAAATCAAGACTGCCTCCGCTTGCACTCACTTCAGCAATTTGTTTGACTCCTATGAGCCTCAATTTTGTCATACATCAGACAGGCACAATGATACCTACTGAATCATTACAGGGCTTACAGATTAGAGAGAAGGGACAACATACATCCACTCTGAAAGCAGATTAAGTCCCTGATTTGAAAAGCAATGTTAGGACAAATGACATGGCCACACAGATTTGAAGTGTATGCACAGAAGGGACACTACTGCCTGAAATACTATCCACACAAAGGGGAACCTCCCTCGGCAGCCTTGAGAGGCTTGGCTACCCCTGCATCGCCCTTTCAGACTTGGGCTCATATTGGCTGTTGGGAAGAAATGATATTAATAATCTATGCATTTCCATTTAAAGAAATGCTAAGGTTCCCTAACATTTAATAGCCTTTCCATAAGTAGTGACAATTATATTCCTTATTACCAAATAGTGAGATACTGGTTTTTATTTTCAGAAATATAAAGTGATTATAATATGGAACATCCACTTTGCCAGTAGCTACATGAGCTTGGAGAGGTCCATTAGGAGTACAAATCACAAGGAACACAAGACACTGCTTCTTAATTTCATGCTCTTCTCTCCCTCAGGTCAATTTCTCATCTATTGGAGGATACACGGGTATCCTCAGTGAACTCCTAATCCATGTCCTCCCGACTCCCACGTGGCAGCCTTCCTCTTTCCTTCTGCAGTTACTGGGATGCCTGACACCTACTAGCATGCTTGAGGATATCCACTCTCCAAAGCCACTTCAGCTTCTCAAGCCATCCAGGCCCCAAGGCACACACCCCATCAAAGCTGCATCTTGCCAAAATTGTCACAGTCTCAAGCGTTCATCATGTCACCGCCCCCACCAGAGATCTCTCCCACTGAAAGTGGAGAGAATTCCCCCGCTGAGGGTCCTGGCCTGTGACTTGGCTTGTGGTCGCTGCCCCTGGAACTGTGCGCGGCACACCACCTGCTGCTAAGTTGTGTGCAAAGGCCCTGTTGCTTCCCATCCTCTTCTCCCCGGGCCACAAAAGTACTGCCTCGTTCTGTTCCCTGGTATCTTCAACATTTTACTAGGAAAGTGAAAAGCCTCTCTTCCTTGTTTCAGTTGAGTCCTCTCCACTGGGATCTGGCACAATCCCCAAGAAAAATAAGAAGAGCACGTAGAAGATCGACAGGAGCGCCACACACATGAACCTGCCACTCTGCTTTCATTTAGGCCTTCATTCTGCAGCCCTTTCTCCACTTTAGAATAACTGCCTGAGGATGACTCACTCTATCTCAGGAGGCTTCCTGGACTTCTTTCAAATAGCTCCCAGACAAGCACGTGACAAGCTTTGCGGATGTGTTGGAATCTCAGAGGGTATATATTTTGAGTTCAAGTGGCGGCCCTTGCTATAGTCATAAGCTAAAGATTTATAACCTACAGCTTTTTGATAAATTACTTTAATATGAAACACAGTGTTGGAAATAAAAGAGCATTTTATTTTCCTAAAACTATATTTACTCCTCCTCCCCACACATAGAAATTATACACACACTCACATATACACGAAAATTCAGCCGTCTTCTGTTCTCATAACCCTCACCAAAACTAAAATGTGTGATACTGACTAAGACCTTTGTCTCAGAAGTCCCATTATTCTATAAATGTGTTCAGGCTACATATTTCTAGCCTGCAGAATTTCTGCTTACATTTCCTCATGGACAGATCTTTCTGTTGCTCAGCTGATCAACTACACTGGTTGTACTTATTCATGAGATCAATATAATCCATAGAAAAATGTTATTTACATACATGCCTATTTAGTTTAATTATTAGCTTCAAGGATAATTTGTGACAATGCATTCAATTTTTCTTTGTATTACTCTAAAATTTGTATTTCAGAAGGCTGTTGGCAAGGCATAGGAAATGAATTCAGAATCTTGCCATGATGAGAGAATACATACTAATACTATTTTTTAAAGTATAATAAAAATTGTTTCTGTATTAATAACTTAAAGCATTTGCAATGTTACAAGATTTTTCACTGCATGCACAAACTGAAAAAGAACTTCTAAACGTATTGAAGAATACTCTTCAGCAATTTTAGTGGCTCTCTAAGAGTGACTTCATTAATCATTGCTTCACTCAGGTAATTTACTCTTCATGCTGCTCCAATGAATTCTCCAGTTGTCTTTAATCTTTCCCAGCATCTTCCAATTGCTCAACTTCGTTCTTATCTCTGGGGCTGTTCTGTTACTCCTCCGTCAGACACAAAGCAACACACAACTGAGCGATCGCAACAGCTGAAAGAACTACCTGGCCAGAGCACATGCAAAGCAAATGCAGAAATCACTCTCTAGAGCAATGGGAAAGTCTCTTTTGAGGAGATTTAACATATTTTCTGTAAGCTTTAGTACACTTGGAACAGATAAAAATCTATGTGTATAGCATGTGTGAGAGAAAGATTTCAAATAAATTACCCCTAGAGGCATAAGCATACGTTCAGCTACAGCTTTAACAATATTTTCCAATTTGATTCATTCCCAATGAGTTTTGCCATGAATTTCAATGAATCCTTCCAACTTGCATGTTGCAGTTTCTTTTTTCACACATAGCTAATAGCCCTGGAATCAGATAGTTAAAATTTTGTTTAACCTTAAGTCATTTTTTAAATAATTCTATCTTTCAGGTCTGAAAGGTTCATTTTGCTGTTAACAGATATAACCTAGGCAAATCCAATGTCATTTATAAATGTTATGTTTTTTATATATCAATATATAAAAAACAAAAAATATTTTTGGTATCTCGTAATTAGATGTTTTATTGTGAGACATTGATACTGAGATACAAAGAAAAATAATTATTCAAGAAGGGAAAAAGCTATGAAAACAGCTTATACAATTGCCAGATTGAACTGTCAAGAGAAGCAAAAGTTCTTAGGTTTACCACAGGCACATATAAACAACCCAGCCAACAGCAATTCTTTGTTGAAACTCTAGGTATTCATGACTCAAATATGAAATAATGCATCTTTCCTTGATGGTTGGTTTCTAGAAAATACAAAATGTCCAGAGTCCATAGTTCATATTTCAGGCATCATTCTTCTTAATGCACAAAGATTTTGCAAGCCTGACCTAGATGTGAGGTCTTCCAGACCTGTGCTTTACTTTGTGGATGGGTATGCATGTTTTACAACATTCTTTCAAATGTTTAATTACAAAGAAGGACTTGCAATATCTCCTACTTCCAACCCAGAATTGGACATTTTCAAGCATGGCTATTCTGCCTGCCTTCCAAAACATGGTGTGGGGCTGGTACTGATAAACCTTGGATTCTTCAATTTCCTCTAATCAGAACAGAAACAAAAGAAACCCTCTGTCTTGTTCTGCACTATTTTCTTGTGATCTAACTTTCCATTCACTTGCAGAGTGTCAGGGCACTGGGGGAACAGTGAATTCTCCACGGGTGAGCCCAATTTGACTGCTTTTCTCCTGGTCATCAGCTCAACGTTGGAGTAGCTGGAAAAGTCAGGGAGACAGACACAGCTTATCAGAGTTGCTCCTCAGTCTAACAAATGGTTCCGTTGAGTGGAGCACTCTCAGTGCCTACTACTTAAAAAAAGGAAAAACATCTATTTAATCAGTGTAGTGACCAAGGAGGGAAGCAACGGCATAACCACCAGGGTCTTGCATAGGGTGCGCCAGGAAGCCCATGTGTCATGGCTCATGTAACGAAGGACCTCGGATTTAGACTTTGGACTTGATGCCTGAATGAGGTTATCCGTATAGTCACTTTTAGTGTGGTCCACATATAGGTGAATGTGTTAAACACACACATTTAAAACATCCTAAACATTTTAAATGTATTTAGTATATTTTAAATATACTAAACATTTTTCTGTAGCCTTGTCTGGATGTTTATTTTAAGATACTGAGAGAAAAAAATAAATACACAGCACTTACTACATTCAAAACACCATTTAAACACTTAATGTGAATGAAATCACATATTCTTTATAGCCATCCTGCAGTAAGGACTGTTACTATCCTGATCTTACAGATGAGTAAACTAAGGCACAGAGTGCTTACGTAATTCATCTGAGGTCACACAGCTAGTAAGTTGGCAGGGACACCCAGTTTCTAACCCAAGCTCCAGAGTCTATACTCCAGACTGCTATACTCTACTGCCCGCTCTGAGAGGTGGGCTCTGAGAGGCCCTGGCAACTGTCCCGTCTCTTATGCTTTATCCTGAACCCAAGGCAGATTACTCTCAGGCTCCAGGTGCTTCCCTTGGTAGATATGGCTAGAGGTCCATGTAAGGTTACTTAGGGACACCACTTGAACCACTGCTTGATTATTGTAGGGCTCCACTTCTAGCTTCTAGGGTAAGTTGTCCTCAAAGCATTATCTGGACAAGCAAGTTGGCCAGCACATATGGCAGTCACTCTCTCTCTGGTTTCGTGGTCCCACACTCTCTCTGTATATTCCCACAGTCCCTCCCTCCCAATGCTATGGCATCAGATACAGGCATTTATTCCTCATTGGTATATTTCCTCCTCAGAGGAGTTTCCTCCCCAGAGAAGTTAGAGTCCATATTAGTCCATTTTCACACTGCTGTAAAGAAATATCTGAGACTGGGTAATTTATAAATGAAAGATGTTTAAATGACTCACAGTTCTGCATGGCTGGGAGGCCTCAGGAAACTTACAATCATGGCGGAAGGGGAAGGGGGAGCAAGGAAACTTCTTCACATGGCAGCAATGATAGAGAGAGAGAGAGAGAGAAAGGGAAAGAGAGAGAGGGAGCTCCGGGAAAACTGACACTTTTAAACCATCAGATCTCATGAGAATGCCCTCATTGTTAGGAGAACAGCATGAAGGAAACCACTCAAATGATCCAATCACCTTGCACCAGTTCCCTCCCTCCACATGTAGGGATTACAATTCGAGATGAGATTTGGGTGGGGACACAGAGCCAAACCATATCAGAGACTAATCAGCATTAGTTCGATCGTTTTCTCTTATTTAGGGCCATATATTATAGTGAACACATAGGCATTTTTTAATATGCTTACAATATTCTTGATCAGCACTAAGCAATCTCCGATTTATCATATATTTTAAACCAAAACAGACCATCCAAATCTAAACATAGCCTGCATGTTACTTCTTCTTTCCCAAGACGTGAAAAGTATAACTCATTTTTCAGAAAATTCCCCCAAACATAGGCAGACACTTGGTCTCCTTTTTCCTCATTTCCACAAGATAAAATAATTACAAGCAGAATTTTAAGAACTCATGTATGCATCAGGAACTCGGTCTTTCTTTTTGGTATCAGCTTGTTCAGAGGTATTCCTTTTGAGAAAATCTAGTGGTTCTCTTGATATCAGCAACTTCAAACCTTTCTCTTTACACAGACTATTACATGTCATTGAATACGGTTTTAGACCACCATATGAGCTAGTCATTTTAAACAGTTTTTAACATATCCTGTTACTGATGAGGAGTCAAACTTCATATATCAAGCAGTATTAAAAATAGTTATTTCCAGTTGACATGTATCAAGAGATTTTTTCTATGTTTAGACCATCTGACCAAGTAATTCTACTTTGGGGCCTCTGTCCTAGGGAAATAAACTGAAATAACAGAAAAAGCTTTATGCACAAGGACAGCAATCCAACCACCTAATCCTCCCCCAATACAGGAATAGCCAATAAACTATCCACTTAAATGAATATTTTATAGCTCCTAAAATATAAGTGATGAAATTTTATAAAATGTAATATTTTTCTCATTAAATGGAAAGATAAGACAAAGTTATATGTACAAGTTAATCACACTTATGTAAAAATCAGGAACTCTGCAGGACAAAAATAATAATAATGATGAAACAAAACACACTAATTCACAGAGAAAGTAGTTTTGACAGTAATTTTAAAAGACTAGTGGGATTCAACCAAAAAGGAAAGAAACAAGAATACTCTAGTCCCTAGCCCAAGAAGCTCTAGAAGAGCCTTTGGGCTTTCGTATTCTTTTGTATAAGGCTGTACTCAAAAAATACTTATTAAATCAATGAATGATGAGAACAGATATTCACAATTACCTAATATGTTGCAGCATACAAAATTGCTGATATTTAACCATTTCGACCAATAAAAAGGCAATTTTACATGATTTAACTGAATAGAGTCAATGAGCCTCTAATACCACATGTTGCACAAGATCCCAGTGAATAATCTGTACCTTCAGCAGTCACTTCCTCTTTCCCTTCTTCTCTCTCCCTCATTTCTTCCTGTGCTGGCCAAATAATCAGCCTGAAGAAAATCTAGTTGGATATTTCACACAATATTGCTAAAAATAAAGATAATATCTGTCGCTCACTTTTTCTCATGTTGGTGTCATCATGTAGACATACTTTAGGGCTTAAACAGGAGAAATGCATAAATCCTAAGCTTTCTTTTTTTTTTCTTTGTATATAATTACATGATATCCTGGGATAATAGACACCAATAAGTCTAGTTTCCCACACCTGGCCACCTAAAGAGAAAATCACCAGACAATTTAAAAGATATAGGGCTTTTTCCAATACAAAACAATCAATGATTCTTTTTCCATATCCTGAGAGCACTCCTGGTGGTCTTCCAATTTATTTCTTTTCATATGTGGAGACAGGGAAATATTGAATGGAAGCTCCATATTTTGCAAAAAGAGCACTTTTATTTTCTATTCACTTCCCTCATCACAATCTCCTTCCCCACTCCCAGGCAACTAACTAGAAACATCATAGGTAACCATGAGGGGAGTCAACCCAGAGAGACCTGGAACAGATTCAAAACAGTTGAACAACATTTCCAGTATTGCAAGCAGTTCTTTGGCAACACTCTACTAAAAAACATTCTTTGAAAAATAATTTATTTTTCACTTTATCTTTTTTTTAGTCCTTCCACTACAAAGAATAAATATTTGACTGTGTCTAATCACCTTTGTAGAATCCCCTACATACCATTTTTTTTACTTTACAACAGTGCGAAAGTAATGCATATTCATTAGAAAACATACTTAAGTACACTCATACAGCCATTTTGTTTTTCACTTTCAGTACAGCATTCAATAAATTACATGAGATATGCAACACTTTATTATAAAATTGCTTTGTGTTAGGTGATTTTGCCCAACTGTAAGTGTTCTGAGCATGTTTAAAGTAGGCTAGGCTAACCTATGATGTTTGGGACATTAGGTGCATTCAATGCATTTTCAACTTATGCTACTTTCCGCTTTTGATAGGTTTATTGGGATGTAACCCCATTATAAGTTGAGAAGCATCTTTGTATAAATAGTAAAATAAATATGTAACCCTGTCTAACCACCTTTGTGGAATACTTTAGCCCTTTCAGAATTTCAGAGCCCTCTCAGCCTTAGCCTGATTGTTAAAATCAGCATCCTGGACCAGGCACGGTGGCTCATGCCTGTTATCCCAGCACTTTGGGAGGCCAAGACGGGCGGATCACTTGAGGTCAGGAGTTCAAGACCAGCCTGGCCAACGTGGTGAAACCCAGTCTCTACTAAAAATACAAAAATTAGCTGGGCATGGTGGTGTGCGCCTGTAATCCCAGCCTCAGAGAGGCTGAGGCAGTAGAATCTCTTGAACCTGGGAGGTGGAGGTTTCAGTGAGCCGAGATCATGCCACTGCACTCCAGCCTGGGCGGCAGTACAAGACTCTGTCTCAAAAAAAAAAAAAAAAGAAATCAGCATCCAAAAAAGGGAGATCTGTTCATTCACTTTTTTTTTTTTTTTTTTTTGAAAATTGAGAACATGAGCTAGGACAATTATTCATGAGAACTGCTGAAGTAAAACAATTAATATGTTTCCTTCAGTTTTATGATGCTTGTATAACCAAGTGACAGCTATATAAAATGACTAAAGAAATCAGTTGGCCAGGCGCAGTGGCTCACGCCTGTAATCCCAGCACTTTTGGATGCCAAGGTGGGTGGATCATGAGGTCAGGAGATTGAGACCATCCTGGCCAACATGGTGAAACCCCATCTCTACTAAAAATACAAAAATTAGCCAGGTGTGGTGGTGCGTGCCTATAATTCCAGCTACTCAGGAGGCTGAGGCAGGAGAATCGCTTGAACCTGGGAGGCAGAGAATGTAGTGAGCCAAGATTGTGCCACTGCACTCCAGCCTCGGTGATGGAGAGAGACTGTGTCTCAAAAAAAAAAAAAAAAAAAAAAAGAGGAAAGAAAGAAAGAAAAAGGAAGGAAGGAAGGAAGGAAGGGAGGGAGGGAGGGAGGGAGGGAGGCAGAGACAGAAAGAAAGAAAGAAAAGAAAGAGAGAGAAAGAGAAAGAAAGAAAGAAAGAAAGAAAGAGAAAGAAAGAAAGAAAGAAAGAAAGAAAGAAAGAAAGAAAGAAAGAAAGAAAGAAAGAAAGAAAGAAAGAAAGAAAGAAAGAAAGAAATCAGTTGAATTGTAGCAGGATGAGGTCTCAGAAAGAAGTTTACAGTATATTCTGTCCTGCTTGTTACCAAGTTGACAAAGTTCAATTTGTAAGTTGGTCTGATATTGTAACATTTTGTTAGAGGAGCTAAAAAAAAAATCCTTTAGAAATTACTCACTTCTAGAAAAGTATAAACTCTGTACTAAATACACACCTGCTTTCAGTACCTATGTAAGCAAGACAATATCAATTTTTTTGTGGGAAAATAAACTAACCTAACTTTTGCCAACATTTCATGTACATTTTTACGTTTTTGTTGTCCAAAGACAGATGTGAGTTTTAATACAGTTTACCCATATAAGGAGACAAATTGAGCTTCAAATCTATCCAGGAACTTACTTCATTCTTTTGCTATCTGGTGTCTTTGTTTGGATTAAGACTCAAGACAAAATGAAAAGTATGCAAAAGACATTAAGATTACTGCAATCACCTGAAGATTCGTCACTGTAAAGTTACCTTATGTTCCACCTCAAAATGTTTTAACTTCTTCATTCATTTTATGGCAAACAAACTCTCTAAAACTCGTCCAGTGCTCTCATAAGGACCTTATTTAAACCTAGTGTGCGTCTTTTCTCAATTAGCAATTACGGATCTAAAGTTTTTATTGTTAACTTGGTAATATATTTTTGAATTATAAAATCAGAGGGAAGTAGTTGGGAAAAGGACTGGAATAGGAGGCATGATTCCCAAGAGCTAGTCTCTGTGTTTTACCACGATTATGTGCTTTACCATTATCAGGGCCTCCGAATACATAAAATGAAAATGTTTTGTTAGATAACTAACTACTAGTTTGCTTCTGCTTTTTCCTGCAGTCCTTTGACCTATTTGGACTTCAGTTTCCTAAAGAATATAATGGAAACGATAACAAAACCAAATGAATTCTAAATTGACTTCCAATAATATGATTTTAATTATATTTTCAATTGTGGATATTATCAATGCATAGAAATGTACATGTTCTAAAAGATCTGACATAGCATGTCATATGTTTTTGTTAAGATATAAAATTGTTAAGAATAAAATTAGAAAAAGCCACCTTCTGGAATTCATACTAAAATAAGACAAGCAGGTAAGATTCACCATCTGTCTAGTAACTCACCTGACGAGATGGTTTTCAAACATGGTGCTCCCTTGATTATCAGTAACACAACTAGTGTATAGAGAAAGGTGTAGAGCCAGGCATGGTGGCTCACGCCTATAATCCCAGCACTTTGGGAGGCCGAGGCAGGCGGATTGCTTAAGCTCAGGAGTTTGAGGCCAGAGCAGCCTGGGCAACATGGTAAGACTCTGTCTCTACTTAAAAAAAAAAGTGCAGTCTCATCCAACAGCTGGAGAAAATTATGAATCAGCAAAAGGGTGAACTATCTGGTGGTCTAGAAAAATCTAAGATTATTATATTTACACTAGTATTCAGGGGAAAAGGATGCCCCAGTTCTGAAAGCTAGAGACAGATATCTAAAAAGATAAATTTAGATTCCACCAACATTTATCGGACACCTGTATACCATCCATTGTGATTGATTATTTTATGCATTAACTCATTTAATCCTCACAAAACCCTAAAAGTACTACCCTAATTTTACCGATGAGGCTCATAGATGTCCAAGGACTGTCCAGTTTCACCCAGCTGGAATTTATCCCCTGTTCTTTGACCCCAAATCCCAATGTTTTTGTGTTCTATTATGCTGACTTTCCAGTGAATGGAGGAAAAAAAAGAAGGTTTTTTTCTAACACTCTAGGCTTGGAAAAAAGTAATCCATTTCCCCCTGTTAAAACTTTATGTTTGTAACAACTTAATTTATTCTTCACTATTGAAACAATTATAAATGAAACCCCTCCCCTACACATCTATATTTTTCAAACTTTTACCTAAAAATCAAAAGTCAGTAAGTGTTCACCATAATACTGTAAAATAACACAAATCATTAATATGGTTATGAGGCCATAAAATAGAAAAGGTAATATTTTTTTCTATTCATTGCTAGGTTCGTGGCTAAGACTCCTATAATGAAAGGCAGATTAACAGGAGAAAAACATATAAATGTATTTCATATAAGTTTCCATGGCACAGGAGCCTTCAGAAATGAAGACCCGTAAAACAAGAAAATCTGAATATTTTATGCTTGGGTTTGATGAAGAGTGGACAGTCACGTAAAAGAATAAATAAAAGACAAAAGAGTATGATCTAATGGTAATACACTGGGAGAGAGGGCTTAGTAAGGCCCGTTTGTTCAGATTCTTCTCTGTATTCCTGTGTCTTTAAAGATCAGGGCATTCTTTCCTCTGGGTATAGGAGGGATCCCTCTAGAATAAGGGTATTATGACCTACTTTAAAGGAAGGTCAGAGAGTTATTTTATGGTCTGCTTCAGGGGAGAATGGCAGGAGAAGGTCAGAGAGATCTTCCTGCTTCTGCTGTTCCTCAAATACTAAGGTTCCATATTTGTGCTAATAAACAATTGATTTAAATAAGGATTTAGGCAGCTAAGCACTGTTTACTGCCACTGGGCCCTTACTTGTGGCTACCCCACTGTCAAACGCCAGTCAAATGATAGATGTGCTCAATTCAAAAACTATCTGATATGTGGCTCTGCTAATAGTAGATGCTACAGCAATTATGCCACCAAATTCCTATGGTTGCAACATCAGAATGTCTGATAAGTACAAGATAATTTATATGTTTAGCCAAAGGAAGTGAAATTTATTGTGCCTGTTAACATCTTGCCTTAATACAAAAACACGTAAGTTAGGTTTACAGAAATATTTGACACAGCTTGTAGACCTCTTGTTTATTACATTCTTGGACCCCTAGAAATCAAGTAGAGAACAATGAAGTTAGCAAACCTCCTATTTTAAAGTTAATCCACTGGTATTCTATTCAAAAGTCATCATTCTAGTTTATAAATAACTCCTGTGCATTTAATTAGCATATATTAATTCTTCAATGTACATGTTGACGGTTTAATTTTAACAGGCTCTCTCTGGATGATTCTTTTGTTAGGAATGACAGCAATAAAATGTTTCAATATATTCATATCAAAACCATTTACAATAGTCTATGACTCAGCAATTCCACTCCCACGTATTTACTCTAAATGATAAGTAAGATAATTGAGAATAATAACAAACTATTTACCCAACAATGAGGAATTGTTTAAGATATAATACACTACATTTTTCCACAAATAGTTGAGAGCTGCTATGTGCTAGGTGACAAAGACTGACTAGTAAACAAGGCAGAAATGATAAATGCATTCATGAAATTGGAAAGATAGATATTCCAGTGACTATTTCTACATAATGAACTATCCCCAAGTTTTGTAGCTTACAGTAGCAACCATTTTATTATGCTTATAGATTCCTTGGGTGAGGAATCTAGTGGGAATGGTTTATCTCTGTTCCATGACGTCTGGGACTGCAGCTGAGAAGACATGGAAGCTGGAAGTGACTCCACAGCAGGAGGCTGACATCACTTAGAGGCTCCTCCACTCACATGAGTGGGTAGGATGAATCAAAGACTAAGACTGCCAACCAGAGCACCTACATGTGGCCTCTTCGGGTAACTTGCCATCCTCCTAGCACGGCAGCCTCAGACTAATCAGATTCTTACATGACAATTCAGGACTCCAAGTATGAGTCTTCCAGCAAACAGGTGGAAGCGGTATCGCTGTATTAGTCTGTTCTCACACTGCTATAAGGACATACCTGAGACTGGGTAATTTAAAAAGGAAAGAGGTTTAATTGACTCACAGCTCCACATGGCTGAGGAGGCCTCGGGAAATTTACAATTATGGCAGAAAGGGAAGCAAACATGTCTTTCTTTACATGGGGGTAGGAGAGAGAAGTGCAGGGAGAGCGGAGAAAAGCCCCTTATAAAACCATCAGATCTCATGAGAACTCACTCACTATCATGAGAACAGCATGGGGGGACCACCCCCATGATGTAATCACCTTCCATGAGGTCCCTTTTTCAACAAATGGGTATTACAATTTACATTATAATTCAAGATAAGATTTGGGTGGAGACACAGAGCCAGACCATATCAATCACTTTATGACCTAGCCTCAGAAGTCACAATTTCACCATACTCTATGGGCCAAAGCAGTCATAAGCCTACTCAAATTCAAGAAAAGAAGAATTAAAGTCTCTTCTTGATCTTAATATGTGGAGTGGCAAGGTAACATTGTGAATGAACATGTGAGGTATTGTTGTCTTCTTTGGAAAATACAACCTGCCTGTCTTTGTCCGTTTTGTGCTGCTATAACATAATACCTGAGGCTGGGTAATTTATAATGAGAAGGAATTTATTTGGCTCACAATTCTATTGGCTGGAAAGTTCAAAATTGGGCAGCTGCATCTGATGAGGGCTTCCATATGCTGCTTCCACCCATGGCAGAAAGTGGAAGGAGAATGGACGTGTACAAAGAGATCATCTTACCAGCTCTTTGGCCACTCTCCTAGAAGACTCTAGAGAGCCAGGCCTCTCCTCGTGCTCCACCCTCTACAGAGCCAGGCTTCCTTGTGCCCCAGCCAGGCCAGCAACTGAGTTAGGGATCACATGGTGAGATAGGAAGCAAGAGAGAGAAACCGACGAAGTCAGACTCTTTCTAATGACCTGCTCTCTTGGGAACTAATCCATTCCCACGAGAGCAACAACTCACTCACTACCTCAGGATGACATTAATCTATTCATGAGGGATCCACCTCACTGACCCAAACACCCTGCAACTAAGCCCCACATCCCAACATTGCCACATTGGGGATAAAATTTCAACGTGAGTTTTGATGGGGACAAACCACATCCAAACCATAGCACTGCCACAATATAGTAGTGATGAGAGCACTACTATTAATAATTCCTAGAATATTCATAAAAATGGCTAACATTTCTGAGTACTCACTATAAATTCCTAGGACTATCTAAGCCTTTACATGTGTTAACTCATCTAATCTTCAAAGCTGCCCTACAAGGTAATATTATCATTGCTTTCTTACAAATTAAAAAAAATCACAACACAAAGAAATTAAATCACTTGTCCACGATCACACTGGTAGTGGGGGAGTCTGGATTTGAACCCAGGCAGTCTGATTCCAGAGTTCCCCTTTGTAAGGATTTCTGAGAGTCATTTTGACTCTGAGAAATTATATTATAGGTTATTTTGCCCTCTGTTTCTCTTTGTTTATTGATTTTTTTTTTTTTTTTTTTTTGAGATGTAGTCTTGCCCTGTCCCTAGACTGGAGTGCAATGGCGTGATCTCGGCTCACTGCAACCTCCACCTCCTGGGTTCAAGCAATTCTCCTGCCTCAGCCTCCCGAGTAGCTAGGATTACAGGTGCCCACCACTGCACCCAGCTAATTTTGTATTTTTAGTAGAGATGGGGTTTCACCATGTTGGCCAGGCTGGGTTTGAACTCCTGACCTCAGGTGATCCACCTGCCGCGGCCTCCCAAAGTGCTGCGATTACAGGCGTGAGCCACTGCGCCCAGCCAATATTTTTAAAATAAGAGGAAAATAAAGGAGTGTTTCCTTGAGGTTGTTCTTGTAGTCTCATAGGTTGTAAAGCACTTTCATATGAAGTGCTTTACAAACTGGTCAGATTAGAAGAATCATCTGACAAAATTGTTAAAAATGGAGATTCAGAAGCCTACTCCAGACCTATTGGCTCAGGCTCTTCAAGGAAAGGGCCTGGGTAATTGTATTTTTAACAAGCCCTTATCATTAAGTAAAGTTAGGAATCTCTACTATATGGTGTATTATGTCTGAGCTCTCCCAAATCTGTCTAGCTTTTCCTTTTCCTTCTGTTTGCTGCAGCTGTCAGAAACCACTCAAATGAAAGAAACCACTCAACCATGTAACTAGTGATTTTACGTAATAAGGAAGTATTTTCCTCGTAAAGGCTGGTAAACATTTGATAGCTAAAGAATTCCTAGCAGTACTAAAGCAAAACTTAGCATCTTAGAGTTGTGGTAACTTCCAAAGTGGTTTTTTTTTTTTTTGACAGAGTCTCACTCTGTCACCCAGGCTGGAGTACAGTGGTGTGGTTTCAGCTCTTTGCAACCTCTGTCTCCCAGGTTCTAGCAATTCTCCTGCCCCAGCCTCCAGAGTAGCTGGGACTGCAGGCACACGCCACCAATTTTCGTATTTTTAGTAGAGATAGGATTTCACCACGTTGGCCAGGCTGGTCTTGAACTCCTGACCTCAAGTGATCCGCCCACCTCAGCCTGCCAAAGTGCGAGATTACAGGCGTAAGCCACCGTGCCCAGCCCCAAAGTGTTTTCAAATGAGGCAGGATACATGTGGGATGGGAGGTATTGTGGTCATGAGAAAAACAATCTCCCGCAGTGTCATAGTGAGAACGTAGCACAATAGGCAAATGCCAGTGGACTGTATAGGTCCAAGGAAGCAGTATCCTCTTAAAAACTAACCTTAAATAGGATCTGACATTTAGGGTTATGATAAAAAAGCAAATGGAAATGTAAAATGGTTGCATAATTTCATTTTCCAAACATTTTATAATATTTATTTTTATTTTGAAACAAAATCTATAACGTTTTTACTCAGATTGAAAAACCAATTGTGAAAGCAATTCAGGTGTCACTCAAGGATTTCATCATTCATAAATTGTCTTATTTGAACAAGCATTTGTTGTATATTCATCCCTAAATATCCTTCGTTAAAAGTAACCTTACTGATGTCTAATATGTGAGAATTTACCATATGTCAAGTATTATGCATTGCCTCATTTAGTTCTCATAACAGTCTTATGAGTTATCCTCACCATTTTGCGGATGAGAACACTGGGCCTTAGAATACTACAGTTATTTGCCTAAAGTTTCATGGCTAGGATGACTCAGAACTAAAATTTGAACCCAGTAAAGTAATAAATCATTAACTGGTACCATAGTGGTCTTCATATTAATAAAGTCCATATATTTTAATGTCCTGTATATGCATACACATAATATTTAATACCCATGAAATTTACTTGAGTAGGTGGATTTTCTATATATGGAAGAGGGAATTAGAACTATTACAAAAACTCATTATAAAAATTATTTTAAAATTGCACAAAAGATCAATTGTATAGAGACATGAAATACATAGTAAGTACTGTCTGAAAGACACCCAGCAAATGTTATACAAGTAACTGAGTTCAACTAATATTTATTGTACAGCTAGTATAAATAGAATGTAGTCTCCATTTTTGAGAATTAACAGTTGAGTTTGGACGGGTAAGTTATACACAGATATACAAAGAAGAAAAGAAGAAGAAGGAGGAGGAGAATTTATTTCTCTTTATTAAGCAAATACTATCAATGGGAATAAAATCAATGCCATTTTATAGAGAAAGTAAGTGTACCCTTGATACTAGACCATTGCTAGTATTACATAACAGTCACTGAATTACAGATATTGGGAATTCATCGAAAGAGGGTCAAGATTTCTCCTAAAAGGTGATTCTAAAGTGTGAACCTCAAAGACAATGTTATAATGAGGTTTCAATGAGGTTTCAATGAGTTTAGAATTCAAACCCTTTAAAAATTCACTTGGGAATTATTAAAATCTTGGCTTAGGTTCTCTTCTCCTCCACGTCCACCTACTTTTACAACGGTTACGTGCCTAAACTCTCTTTTTTGCCTCTATACTCTTCTCAGGCTAGATTTTCAAATAGATTGATAATTTTATCATTAAATTCCCAGTTGTGGGAAAATGAAGTACTAGCTTAGTTTAGAGTCTGAGAAGCCAAACGCTTCAAGTTAAAGTTTTGGAAAACTTTGTTCTTTCAGACTTCCTGAGATCATATCATTAGAGTCCTGTGATGAAAGTGCTGGCCAGAACATTGGACTTGAAGATCGCTTTTGCTGTATTTCCAAGCAAATTCTCTTCAGTGCTAGTTTCATCTATGACTTAAAGGTGTTACTTGCCCTACTCAGCTCCCAGAGTGTCTGTAAGGATCACACAATATAAAAAATATGAGAAAATTTACACTGTGAACTGGAAAGGACTATATAACTAAGAGATTATTAGTACTGTATTTAGTACAGTAATAATAAGATTCTTCTCCTTTCTCTAAAAGTTGAGAAAACCCAAGCTGGTTTATCCATTTTTCTTTATCAGTGTATCAAGAATGCATCACTACTCAAGACGCCATGCATGCAATCTGTCCTGCCAACATTTTTAAGTCTGCCGAACAAATAAAATATAAATGGATATGTAGAGGGATTCCTGGCTTAGGTCCTATATAAATAAAAATGCGTCCTATTCATGAAGATTATATTATACATTACCAAGACGTCCCACACATTTCCTTATAAGAAGAGTTAATCGTAGCCTATTAAAGATACACAAATGATCTAGTAGCCTGCATCACTCTACTATGAGGTTGCAGAGAGCTCCACAAAGTCCCATTTGGCAATGTTGATTTAACACTTCATAAAAATTCAGTTCTTTAGAGGAGCACTCTGGTTTTCAGGTTGGGGACATAGTAAGAATGGTTTACAATAGGTCAATTAATCAACTTTTTTTTTTTTTAATCTAAAAGCTCATCCAGAGCATGATACAACAGACTTTTAGATGTTCAAAGAGAACTGTGAGTACTTTGTCAGTGCACCAAGAATACTAGAAGCTTTTCTCAGCAAATTACATTTTAGTCACATTTTCTTTTACATATTTTAGAAAATCAATGTTTTCAATTGCTGGGTTTTCTTGAATAAAAATTTTAAAATAGATTTACTTTGAAGGTAGAGTAAGAATTTGAGAGTTATTACCTTTGCTCTATTGGCAATATTATATTTTGTGGTCTATTATTAAATTAAATTAAACAACTCTGAAATACCATCTAGGTTCCAGAGAGATTCTGTGGCACAGTATTAGATTAAGAAATTATACCTCCACTTTGGATTACTCTTCTGGGCAAACCAAAAAACTGAGAGTATCATTATACTAATAAGTAAATAAAATGTGCACTGAAATGTTTCTCAAAATTTATTTCCTTGAGGACACTTCCAATGATCATATGAACATTAAAGTAGTTGAAACATTTGTTCCATTTAATCTTTTATCTGGCTCTTGAAGAATAGATGCAAAAGTAAATTAATATTCTATATTAGAAACTATGATTTTTTTTTTAAAGAAATGCTTTTGTAACTCCCAACTCTTGGAACATAAGACCACATCTCAAGGTAGCTCCTGGAGCCATCAGTGCCCGTTCCTGCTGCCACAGAACAGCTCACGTGGGGTCCTGCAGACCAACAGGAAGACAATGGACCTGGAGGGATTATGACAGAAGGAGCCAGAGGAATATGGACTCAGAGAAATCATGAAGATCATGTTTGCCCAGAAATAAGTTTGACTCTTTAATACTGTCATAAATCTTCCAAATTTATCTGTCTCACTCTCTCTCTCTCTTTCTGTGTGTCTCTCTCATTTCTAGAATACACTCTTAGCTTCTACAAAAAGAAAGAGCTAGTCCCAAAACTATGAATAGTTAGCTGCATAGTATTAGGTATATTAATATCCCTAATTCTTAGATGCCTTGCCTTTATTTTTTATTAATATTATTTTAAATTGACAAATCATAATTGTATATATTTACAGGGTACAAAGTAATGTTTTGTTATATGTATACAATATGAAATGATTAAATAAAGCTAATTAACATATCTATTACCTCACTTTTTTATGGTGGGACATTTGAAATTCACTCTCAATTGTTTTGAAATAAATATATTATTAAATATAGTCACCATGTTATGCAATAGATCTCAAAAGCTGTTCCGCCTGTCTAGCTGAAACTCTGTACCCTTTGACCAGCAACTCCCCATTTCCTTTCTCTCCCCATCCCTGGCCCCTGGTGACTAACCATAATTCTACTCTCTACTTCTATGAGTTTAACTTTTTTAGATTCCATATATAAGTAAGATCATGCATCAGTAGCATTTCTTTACTCTAATAACAAACTATCTGAATAGGAAATTAAGAAAACAAATCCTTTTACAATAGCAACAAAAAAATAAAATACTTAGGGAAAAACTTAACTAACGAGGTCAAAGACCTGTATACTAAAAACAATAAATCACTGATTAAAGAAATTGAAGAAAACACAAATAAATGGAAAGATATTCTGTGTTCAAGGATTAGAATAAATTGTGAAAATGTCCATACTACCCAAGATGATCTACAGTTTCAATGCAATCCTTATCAAAATTCCAATGTCATTATTTACAAAACAGAAGAAACAATCCTGGCCTGTTGCCATGGCTCACAGCTATAATCCCAGCACTTTGGAAGGCCAAGGTGGCAGGATTACTTGAACCCAGAAGTTCGAGACTAGCCTGGGCAATATGGTAAGACCCTGTCTCTACAAAAAAAAATTTTTAAATTAGCTGTGCAAGGTGCTGCACTCCTGTAGTCCCAGTTACTGAAGGCCGAGGTGGGAGGATTGCTTGACCCCAGGGGGAGGTTGTGGCTGCAGTGAGCCATGATTGATCGCACCAGTGCCCTCCAGCCTGGATGATGGAGCGAGATGAAAGAAAAGAAAGAAAGAAGAAAGAAAGAAAGAAAGAAAGAAAGAAAGAAAGAGAGAGAGAGAGAGAGAGAGAGAGAGAGAAAGAAAGAAAGAAAGAAAGAAAGAAAGAAAGAAAGAAAGAAAGAAAGAAAGAGAAAGGAAGGAAGGAAGGAAGGAAGGAAGGAAGGAAGGAAGGAAGGAAAAGAAAGAAAGAAAGAGAAAAAGAAAAATACAATCCTTAAATCTATATGAAACCACAAAAGACCCTGAATAACCAAAACAATTTTGAACAAAAGGAACAAAGCTGAAGGTGCACACATTCCCTTAAATACATTGTCATTAAAAGGAGAGACCTGGTTCTTCCCACCTCTAGCATCTACAGCTATCTTGAGGAACTCCAAATCCAAAAAGTACTCAGGTGAGAGCTTTGTCAAGACTCTTCCTCTCCCACTACAGTATGCATGTATATATATACACACACATACATATTTTTATTAAAAATATATTTTATATATAGAATTATATAAAATTTAGTACTATTAAATATATTATTCATATATTATCTCTAATACAATACTAAATGTATTATATATATTTTTAAAATATAAATATAAAATATATATTTTTAAAAAATATATATTTATACTGTAAAGAGGATCCTTTGGAAAAGTAAAGTATTAATCCTTTAAGACTCTATTCTGGAATAAGAAAATAAAATGAATCAAATAGAAATAAAGAATGATAATGACTAATTCATAAAATGGACTCTCTTTGATTACCTTAAGAATCATAGTTCACACTTTCAATTCTACTGGTCCCAACAGCTGAAAAAAATGCTTATAGATTTCTTAGGGTAAGCCATATAAAACTGCCAATATTTGACCTTTTGACATACAATAATAATTCTAATAACTTTATGCCCTAAATGCAAGCATATTTGAATTAAAGATGAAATTTTGAGCTAATAAACTACTCTTCCATTGATTAAATTAAGTTTTTAAAGGTTTTGAAAATAAACAGCAGCCTTTAAAAACATTTTCAATATTGTCATGCATTTCTTTCATTTCTGGTTCTAGTAATATCCATAATAACATTTGAGTGGTTCTTTCATGATGATAGATTTTCCCTGTATTTTACCCTTGTTCGTATGAAATCAGAGTGCCTCTGAACATCTCATGGGTCACATAACACAAAACAAGCAGACTTTTATAATACTCCAATTATCACTGCCAGAAGAGAGAGGCAGATTGCACTTAGAATAATAAATATCATTTTAAGAAAAAAACCTTTCAGCTGATGGTGAAAAAGGTTAACTAAAACATTGCTTGTATAATTGTTTATTTGGTGCTCAGGAAAGCTAATTTGCTGTGTACAGGCAAGTACCTCCAAAGCATTTGATTATCCAATTCCATTCCCTGCGACAATAGCAATTGTTTTCCCACCTCTGCACTCTGGACTCCCAGGACACACTGTACATACTTTCTTCTATCATAACATTTGTCACACTAATAACTTGCTTCCTACTGGAATAAAGCCCTATCACCTTATGTATCTTTGTATCCCTAGCCCAATGCCTGAGGCATAATAGATGCTCGATAATTTTGTATGGAAGATCTCAATTATTACCATAGAAATCGAATGGAAAAACAGACTGATTTTAAAGCTTTTTAAGAAAAATAATCAATAAAATTTGACAAACCATTGGAAGTAGGAAATAAGGAACAGGGGAAAGCCAAGAACAATAAGGTACAAATATGAGGGTAGTTTGGAGACAAGAACACGGTTTGGACAAATTGAGTTTGAAATGTTACTAGGCTAACCAGAAGAAAATAACTAGGAGGGAGATGGAAAAGTAGGTTTGGTGCTTGGAAGAGAAGCCAGGACTTCAAAGATTTGAATTTTGGCATCTCCCATAAAGAAGTCATTGCTGGGTGTGTGACTAGAAATGAAGTCACCCTGGGCAAGAACAGAGGATGAGGAGAGGAGAGGGTTAAGGACTTCAGGAATTTAAGGAAATGTCTGTGGTTGAGCCAGGCTGAGTAAGAGAAACAGACAAGAAATGTAGGATATGGAATGAAATGGCCTAATGAATATGAGGGCCGGGTTGGAAGGCAACATCACTCTAGAGAGGGCAGGCAAAATAAAAGGATCCAGAAAAGATCATTAGAGTCAGCTTCAAGGAGAGGATTGGTGATGTTCAAGGGACTTGCTTTAGTAGAACAGAACAGGAAGGCACACTGCAGTGGTTTGAGGGATGAGAGTGATTTCAGAATTCAGGCTTAAAAGCAAAGATATATGAATGCGGACAGATTGTCAGAAAGCTGGGGCTCATGGAGGCTTTTCTCCATCAGGAAGCCTTGGACATGCCTGTTACACTGAGGGAAGAAGGCAACAGAGAGAAGATCATGCCCTTTAATTTGATTTTGAGTGTCTAGCTCAATTTTTTGTAGTAGTTTAAATGGCGTTTTATTGGACAGATAATAGAGATAGCTTTTGAATTTAAAGCCTTTGTTACAAACTGTAAGAATATGTTTGCAAAGAAATATTCAAGTGCTCGTTTTCTTAGTTTAAAGTGTCATAAGAACTGAAAGGCTGAAAATTCATGGACTGATTTTAGCTCATTGGTGAGTTTGGTGGTTCAACTATAAAATAAAAATAACCAAACTATTCTGTAGTTAGCATTCACGAGTGAACTAGGGGGTCAGTCCTGCTATAGCTCTTATCTATCTGAGAGTTGCCTGTCAAGCTAGCACATTTCGTCTCCAGGAAGTGCCTATGTTGAGTGCGTGGTTAATACAAGAGCTCTGTAATCAGCCTGCCTGGTTTCATACTGCAGCTCTGCCATTTACTAGCTATGCCACTTTGGAGCAAATTGTTTAAGGTCTCTATGCCCCTATTTCCTCATGAATAAAATAGGGTTATTGAAAGTGCTTACTTCACAGGGTTATTAGAAAGATTATATAAGTCAATACATATAAAAATCTTACAACAATAGCTGGCAGATAGGAAATGCTCAAGAAACACTAGCTATTATTATAGGGGCTTCAAGATGGCTGAGTAGAGACACTGGACTCTGTCTCCTCCACAAACAGAAACCAAAATAACAAGTAAATAATCATACTTCAAATAGAACAACCAAGAGAGAACACTGCAATTCAGCAGAGAAGTGACAAGAAACACCTGAGGCACAGAAGGAGAGGAAAGGGAGGCAGATGACCTTGCCAAGATTCGTGGGGAGCCCAGAGAGGCTTCCCAGTGTGGGGAAAGTGAGAGATGTCCAGTGGTAAGTGGGAGATCTTCTGTGGTCCACATTCTTACCATGGACTCTTGTAATCCTAGCCATGAGAGTCCCTTGACCCCTGCAGGCTCTGAGACGGGTGTAAGGAGCTCCCTGGAGTCTGCATAATGGTATTGCTTCAGAGAGGAAGTGCATTCTGGCTTGTCAGCTCCCAAGTCTCAGGTAGTTGCAGAATGGTGCCATTTTAAGAGCCCAGCCCACATTAGACTGTATCCTGCCACAGGGCCCAGTAGCCCCTGCATCTCCATATCCTTGAAGCCCCAATGACATCCCCTAACATCCACCCAGAGAGCTGCAGTGGTAAGATGTAGGTTAGACCCAGCACAGTGGCAGTGTCCCCAGCACCCTGGTCCACACTGTGTCCTGCACACTAGCGAAAGGGTGATACAACATATCAGGGAGGCTGCTGCCCAGGACAAAAAGAGCCAAAGAGCACTCTGCAGACCATGACTCCTGCCTACTTGAGGCTGCTGTCACTGACAGAAACCCTGCCCCTGCTCCCACCAGCAGCTGAACTGCAATGCACTTGCATGCACCCTGATCCCTGTCCACTGGCATTACTACACTGTCACCCAAGCACATTGAACAGGACCTATGGATCACCCTTCCCTGCTCATCACCACCTGTTCCCATGTACACCACCTGAGGATAGGCCTGCCTGGCCTGGCCCTGCCCCTCCCAAGTGCCCAAGCACGCCACCTGGAGACATGGAGCCCTCTACTGATTACCAAGGGCATATGTATACACCACTAGGGACCTAACAACAGGTCCAAAACCCCTGCTGCCAGTGCCCAAGCATGCCACTCAAGAGCCTGGGGATTGCTCTGCCCTGTCCACCAGCACTGGCATCTGGGCACTCCTTCCAGAGGTCTGAGGATGGGCCCACCCAACCTGCCACCACCACCACCACTGCTGCCTTCCTGCATGCATCACCTGGGGGCCTGGGGAGTGCTCCACGTAGGCCATCACAACTACCACCAACACCAGCAAGTGCAAGTGCCACCTGGGAGCCTGAGGGATGTCCCACAACCACTACTACGATCATCCACACCATACACATTGCTCAAAAGCTTCAGGCCTCACCCATTTGCCCAGCCCACTACTGTCACTACCAGCACCTAAGCAAGCTCCCTGGACACCCAAGAATCAGCCTGCCTGGGCCCACTAACACCAGTGCCTACATATGCCACCTGGAGGGCTAAAGATAGGCACACTCAGCCCACTACTGCCACCACTAGGGCACAAGGATTGGTCTACTTGGCATCCCATCCTGAGTAAAACCTCACTACAGCCTTCACTAAGAAAACATAGCTTAAGCCACTGAGAAAATCACAAACACCATTGATGGTGTTTACAGCCAAAGAAAGCAGATGGAGACCGCACTCTTGCATAAACCCAGAATCAAAGCTGAAGCGCTCTACCCAGCCAACACCACAGACACATCTAGCAGAAAATCTTCCCCACGCAAGCCAATCCAAAAAATTGGAAGAAACAACTATTATACCAGATGTGCAGAAATCAGTGAAACGGCACAGGAAACACGAAAAACCAAGAAAATACTGCACCTTCAAAGGAACACAACAATTGTCCAGCAACAGATTCCAATAAAAAATAAATGTATAAAATACCTGAAAAAGAATTTAAGAATTCAAAATAATGATATTAAGAAAGCACAATGAGATATAAGGGAACACAAGTAAGCAATACAAAGAAAGCAGAAAAGCAATTAAGGGTATGAATGATAAATTTACCAAAGAAATAGATATCATTAAAAAAAAAACAAAGCAGAAACCCTGGACCTGAAGAATTCAATGAACAAAATAAAAATATAATCAAGAGCTTCAACAGTAGACTAGCTCAAGAAGAAAGAATTTCAGAACTTGAAGACAGGTCTTTTGAAATATCTCAGTCAGACACACACACAAAAAAAGAATGAGGAAGGCCTACATGAGTATGGGACACCATAAAGCATCCAAGCATTCTAATTTGGGGTGAAAAGAAGTTCAATGGCATAGAAAACCTCTTTTAAAAAACTAATAGCTGAAAACTTCCCAAGTCTAGCAAGAGATTGAGACATCCAGATGCGGGGAGCTTGGAGATCCCTGCATAGATACAACCCAAAAAGGTTTTCTCCACACCACATTTTAGTCAAACTGTCAGAAATCAAAAACAAAGAGAGAATTCTGAAAACAGCAAGAGAAAATCTTCTAGCCACTCTTCAGGGAACCCCATCATACTAGCAGTGTATTTCTCAGCAGAAACCTTATAGGCCAGGCAGGAAAGAGTGGGATAATATATTAAAAATTCTGGAAAAAACTGCCAATCAAGAGTACTATACCCAGAAAAGATATTCTCATAAATGAAGGAGCAATTAAGACTTTCTCAGACAAGCAAAAACTAAAGGACTTCATTGCCACTAGACTGGCCCTAAAAGAAATGTGTAAGAGAGTCCTATACCAGAAAGCAAAAGAATGACTTCAAACTACAGTATAATACTACAATAACCAAAACAGCATAGTACTGGTTCAAAAACAGACACATAGACCAATGAAACAGAATACAAAACCAAAAATTAAAGCTGCACACCTACAGTCATCCAATCTTTGAGAAAGATGACAAAAACAAGCAATGTGGAATGGACTCCCTATTCGATAAATGGTACTGGGATAGCTGGCTAGCCATATGCAGAAGAATGGAAATGGACCTCTACTTTTCACCATCTATACACATTAACTTAAGATGGATTAAAAATTTAAATGTAAGACCTCAAACTATAAGAATCCTAGAAGAAAACTAGGTAACACCATTCTGGGCATTGGCCTTGGGAAAGTATTTATGACTAAGTCCTCAAAAGCAATTGTAACAAAAATAAAAATGGATGAATCAGACTTAATTAAACTGAAGAGCTTCTGTACAGCAAAAGAAACCATCAACAGAGTAAACAGACAACCTACAAAACGGGAAAAAATATTTGCAAACTATATATCCAACAAAGGTCTAATATTCAGAATCTATAAGGAACTGAAATAATTGAACAAGCAGAAAATAACCGCACCCAATAAAAACGAGCAAAAAACATGAACAGATACTTCTCAAAAGAAGACATACAAGTGACCAACAAACATGTAAAAACGCTCTGCATCACTAATCATGATCCCCAGTGTTGGAAGTGGGGCCTAATGGGAGGTGTTTGGGTCATGGGGGCCGATCCCTCAGGAATAGATTAATTTCCTCTCTGGAAGGGGAGTGGTGAATGAATTCTTGCTGTTAGTTATTTCCAGAGCTGGTTGTTAAAAAGAACCTGTCACTGCCTCCTCTGTTGCTTCCTCTCTTACCATGTGATCTCTGCACACAATGGCTTCTTCTTATTTTCCACCACGAGGAAAAGCAGCCCAAGGCCCTCACCAGAAGTCAAGCAGATGCCAGCACCATGCTTCTTGTATAGCCTGAACAACTGTGAGACAAATAAACCTCTTTTCTTTATAAACTCCCCAGCCTCAGGTATGCCTTTATAGCAACACTAAACAGACTAAGGCAGGTACTAACATACAGTTAGATAGAAGGGATAAATTCTAATGTTTGATAGTAAAGTAGGGTGATAATAGTTAACAACAACGTATCACATATTTCAAAACAGCTAGAAGGGAAGACTTGAAATGTTCTCAACACATTGAAATGGTAAATGCCTAAGGTGATGGTTATACTAAACACCCTGATCATTACACATTCCAATTATATAACAAAATACTACATATGCCCCATAAATATGTAAAAATATTATGTATCAACTAAAAAACTATCCATTGTTTCCCATACATCCTATTATACACAGAGAAATTAGACTTTTATGATGATGATGTTGTGTTCTATCTTCTCCTATTTGTGCAGACCTATACAATAAACTATGATGATGTTTATTGACAGAGGTGATACTACTGAATTATCATCACAGTACATGAACTTTAAATTATTTTTCAAGAATGCTAAATGATTTTCCTTGAGCCCCAATTACCCTAGAGTGGTCCTTCTTTTGAACCACGGCTATTGTTGGAAAATCAAGAATCTAGTTGATGTTAGAGATACAGCCTGTGATTATGGAACAGTTTTTCTAATACAGAATGACTAGACCATATGGGAATTGAACTTTGGCCTCATTAATTCCATATTTCCAACTGGCTCAACTAACTAAACCAGGCAGGCAGCACCTCGCAGATTTTGAACACTCTGAAAAATGTGTACTTGTCAAATCACTGGGAAAGGGTGTTAAGAACTACTGATTATTCCATTTAATCCAAGAATTAAGCCAATTCAGGTACTGAGAAATGTAGTCTTAGCCCCAAAACTTAATTTTACCTCTATAGTGGCACATGTTTGGCATTCAGTGAATGCCCTCTGAGTTGACTGATCACTGAGGCTAAATTCCTAAGCACATATCATAAAAATGGTAACCTGCCTAAAGATCAAAATAACAGTAAGTAGAAGGTATGTCAGTATTTTATATGACTTTACCAGGCCAGTTAAGAACCAGGTGTTCAAAGCTTTAACTATTACTATATATACGGCTCAGGACAGAGTTTTATATGTGCTTCCCTGGAGGTAAAGTACTTAGCCTTCAGAGTCAACTTTATAGCCCTTTTCTGCTTTCACCTTAATGGATAACATCCGTCCACAAATTTGTAACATCAGTGAGTTCAAATAATGACTGGTGAGAATTCCATTCTTATTTGAAGGTTAAGACATTTTAAACTTCATCTCAAAGTGTGGCTTAATCTGAAAGTTAATCAACCTCAACCTTAGAGATTTAACAAAAACATAAAAGAATAGCTCTGAGACCAACCTGTGTTCTCCTGAAGACTCTAAAGGAAAGTGAAGAGGCTGATCTCTTTATTGGACCCAGCACAGAGAGGCAGCTACGCAACTGACCTGCTGGTGTGAACCTCTGTCAGCCACAACAGGGAGGTAAAGCTTTCTCTTTTAGCCAGCTCATGAAGAAATAAAGACTGTAATTCTGAATATTTTTGTCTTCCTAATATCAAATAGATCAATCCTTTCAGGAAACACCAAAATTAAGAACTAGATTTCCTTACTGTTCCATTGCAGGCTCTTTTTCTTGCTTTGTCTCTTGAATAAGCACAATGGTAAATCATTTCCAAGGACTTTGCTAAAATTCTACAGACCTCAAGTTTCTTAATCAATCAAATCTTTCCTTATTTTCTCCATCTATAAAATACCTTATTGATAGCACCTGGAGAAATAGACAGTAGTTAAAAAAAAAAAAAGGAGAAGGAAAGAAAGAAGGTATTTCCCCCTTGGATCACATGTAGAAAAAATATACTCTTATTTTTAGGAAGTGGATGCACAGGAAAAGCATTGTGTCATCTCACCAGAAACACTAGGTGGAATGGAGCTGTCAATCAGAAATATGAATGATATTCAGCTTTTTCTCAGCCTTTTTGTTCCAAAACTATCCAATAGGGCCATGTAATTTTATGTTGTGTTTTTATTCTCAAATGAGTATGTTTTAACTGGAAAACACGATCTGAAACTTTAAAAGATATTTTCCAACGAGTATTTTTGAATTAACTTTTACAACCTAAATTTCATCCATAAAAAGGCTAGTTTGTGTTATATTTTAAAGTTTTTTTAATTCAGAAAGTCATCTTTTTCCCTATTCTTATCCTACTGTCTAACAAATACTTTCCATCCTTGCTAATTTCCCATCCTGGCTGAAGTTTGTACACCTTTATAGCTCTGCTCATTCTTCAAACACTGAGTACGTGCTATATGCCAGGGCTTGTGCCAGGGTCTGGGAAATCAAATATATCCAGGCCATAATCTCTACCTTTAAGAAACTCATTTTCTACTACTCGGACAATGTGTTAACCCCACTGTTTATAACCTGGGTTACTCCACTTTTCTCTCTTTACATATTTGGCAGCTCCCACAGATACTCCATTAGACATGTATTTCAGAACTTATTCTTCCTAGACAAAAATTATTTGACCCTCATACAGTTGTAGAGAAGATATCCTATGTCTCTCTTATACCACATTTTCCTCTTGGAATAGCCATTTCTCTTCAAATTGTTAAATTGGAACACTGTTTTTTCCTCCTAATCCTTTACCTTTCTTGGTAATCTTAAAAAGATTATCTGTATGCCTATATGCTGAAGCACTTCAGCTTCTATTTTTGTACACTCACACTAGCCTGCTTTTCACTTTATAAAAGTCTTTGCTTCCTTTTCCACTCCCATGCTGTCTGCAATCCTCCTAATGCCTAAATATTCTTTACTTCTTCTGGATACAAGAAAGTGACATAAGAAAACTTTAACTTTGATATGGGTAACTTATCTATTCACATCACAATATGTAAGAGTCAGAGGAAAAAAACCTATTACTGTCTCAATTACCTTGAAGGCATAGTAAGTTGTTACAGATACTACCAACTTGTGAATTCTCAAACCTGAAAGCCTATTTAGTTCACACATTCAATATCATAAACATGCATCCACCCAACAACAACAACAACAACAAACTGTGATTAAGAGAGACTTTTGGGAACGAAAATCAAGTGCTGCCATTATTTGAGTGACCAACCACTTGAGTTTGATTCAGTACCAAGTTGCATCACTACAAAGTCAAGACAGATGAATTTGCTCTTCTGAAAGGCCCTCTCATGAGCTCCACCTTGGGAGTACCTGAATAGACTCAGGTTACCCTGAATTCCAAAGGATAAGGAGTCTCTGTCCATCCTGATCCTTTAGGAAATAAGGCATCATTTTGTGCTGCAGAACTATCTGCTAAACTATTAACACCCCTTAGAGTTGAGAATGCATTCTGAACCTTCCAGAGCCTGCTTCTGTATTACTACAAGGTGGTATGAGTGACAGATCCTCTTTGTGTTCCTTCTCCATCATTCCTTCCATCCCATCATGCCTTCAATCCCCAATCCCTCCTACCTCTCTACTCCCAAACCTTCTCGAGGGTGGTGAACTTCACTCATACCAACTGAATCCAAGGAATTCAAACAATAAGCAGAACGTCATAGCAAGTGTAATAACTCACTGTTGTGAACTGGTTAGCAATTCAAAATATTCATACTGTAAGATATATTTAGATGTGTTTATCCAAAATGTGTACATCTATAAATGATGTACACAATCCCCCCCTCTACACAATCCCCATTGTTGCCTACCCCTTTATTTATTTATGCTTCATGCTGACCATTCCCACTCCCTGGTGTCCACTTGATATGAAATGTCAAAATTCCACATAAAATACTACTGAAAAGCCATGTATAAGGCTGCACATATTACATTGGTAGTTTGCTGAAGTGTGGGTTGAGCTATTCTAACAAAATCCTAGGTCCAGATTATACTTAACTTACATAGTTATTCATTAATTGCAAAACTATCTCAGAATTGTACATCTAAGAAGTAACTGAGTTCAACAAATACGTACTTTTTCCTAAGGAAAGAAACCAGGACCTATTTAAACTGGCATTCTATTAATTATATCTACATCCATATTTTACTTTCAGGGCTTTCCTGGTCAATGGTTGTACGACTAGAAAAAAAAAGAGCATATGACCAATGAATGAGAATTTAATAGATACGTACTTCAACCTTTCCTTCAAATTCCCTGTTTAATTGTTAATGCCATTAGGAAATTTATTACTACTGGTGGAAATGATCTCCATAAATTACTTGAGATTTGACTAATTGAAATATGTGACTGGGGTATCAAATCTGTAATGTATTTGATTCAAGAAGAGTAGCTATGTTTTGTGTCAAACTGGATTTGGCAGTACACATTGGGCTTACAAATCTCTGGTGTCAGACCTGCACTCAAGCACCATTTGTTTAGGGAAGATTTGAAGAACATGAGCGAGTAAGAAAGAGTAGGTCCAGATGTTCTGCTTAAACCCAGGTGTGGCTCAGTTGGCCTGTTTTGTGATGAGGGCTTTTCCAGAGCACAGGAAGCAGCACCTGTGTGAGATTACACACAGATTTAAACTCGCTAGCAAGCTGACTCCCTTCTGTCTGATCTCCTCCTAATTGCAGTGGCTTAAACAGATCTCAGGTGGAATAGGCCAAACATACAGACTGTTTGCCATTGCTTGCATTGATTGAAAAAATATAAAAACAGCTCAGTTGTAATTTGATCTTCTTAAATAAGGAAGATCAATTGCCAATATAATGGAATCAAAGTTGAGATCACTAAAAAGATTAAGGTCCACCAAATTAATAATTAATCCAGGATTTAATAAAATTGCTATTATATCTTTTTCCTTAAGAAAAGACAAACATATCTCCTATACAAATTTAACGCCAAGGTCAGAGTAACACCAGGGGGAAAATGGATTGCTAAGCAGCCATGATGCTGTGTTGGTATTCAACAGGTTTTGGCTATAAATCGGTTTGGTGTGTGTAGATGACTTTTGGCTGCCTTATTAAAGGAAAATCCTTCTAGTAAAAATACGCAGCACCCCTTTTCTATATAGTAAACAGATGTCAGCCTTTCATTGTAAAGTATTTTTGATTTGATAGCTGTCAAATATTACTTTAACAGACAGTTCCTGTCTACAAAGAATATTTAACATTTGAAAGATAAAATAGCCACTCAAAAGTTTTGTATTTTTTTAACAGCTAATGAGGCACCATTAAAACAAATGGCTTTGAAACTCCAGTCTTAGCACTTTAATTTAAAGATCATCTCTGTGTATTAACATTTCTCTGGTGTATGATTTTGCAGTGATAAAAACCCTGCACTTAAATGTGTTTATCCAACAAAGTTACCTTCCCATAAGTCTGTTGGGCTTTCATAAACTGCTGATTCTGCTTTTGTTACTATAGGCCATAAGTGCTGAATGACAGAAAGCACAGTACAGATGACCAAATCAAGACATATTTTGCTATGTAGAGCTATTTTCTGAGGACTAAAGCATGTACCAAGGACTGCATGTACTCTGTCAAAAAACAACTAATGGTAAGATGTTAGGTAACAATATCTTGCCCAGCCTCTTCCAAAATACTGTCTGCCCACTAGTGGGGAGAGTGTGCATGCAACCTGGGAAGTTAAGGGAACCTGATATAAGTTCCTCCCTAATGTCCCTCTCCTACTCTCCACCAGCCATGTTAAGTAACAACAAAAACAGACGTTTTTTGACAGAGTACATGTCTATGTAGTTTATTAGGAGGAAATTCTGCTAACTCAGAATTGGTTGCTTCATACTAGAAGAGTTGGATTGAAGTGGTATGATATAAACCTCAATGGTTTCACTGACCCAAAAGCATTGTTTTAGCATTCCACCCAATAAACAAACCACTTTGCGAGTTTTCATGCCTTTCTAACAACATTAAACTCCTCTGCCTTATTCTTGTGTGTCACTCCTCAGTTTACAAAGTAGATCACGTGGCATTTTATCCCACCAACATCTGAAATAATCAGCTCCTATGTCAGACAAAGGAGTTAGGGATCTTTAAAGGAGAGACCTATCAGCAACTGGCAAATAGTGGACCCAGGACTCAAACACAGGGTTTTTAAACGTAAAGAAATGGAAATATCTTTCCTAGTCACCAACCAGTAATGCTCCTGAACTATTCTACATTATAAGTAGACTAACTTAAAGCATTTGATATATCTGACATTTGTTGAGTACACTCTTTCCAAAACGAAGCCTATGTAGAGAATATCATTTTACTGGATTGAATGATGGCCCCCAAAAAGATATGTCCACTTCCTAACCCCTGGGACCTGTGTATATGATATTATTTGGAAAAAGGTTCTTTGCAGATGTAATTAAGTTAAGGATAGATGAGATCATCCTGGATCATTTAGGTGGCCCCTAAATCCAATGGCAGGTGTTCTTATAAGAGATAGAAAGAAGACAGAGACACAGAGAGGAGAAGCCTTATGAAGACGACAAAGCCAAAAATTAGATTCATGCAGCCAAGGAATTCCTGGAGCCAGCAGAAGCTGGAAGAGGCAAGAAGGAGTTCTCCCCTAGAGCTTTTGTGGGGAGCATGACCCTGCTAACACCTTGATTTCAGACTTCTGGCCTCCAGAACCGTGAGAGAACTCTGTTGTAAGCCACCCAGTTTGTGATAATTTGTTACAGCAGCCCCAGAAAATGAATACAATGATATTAGAGTGTGTTTGAGTTTTAAATATGAACCAAAGTAAATGCTTTCTAAGTTATTTCAACCAAGAATAGGTTTAGGCTTCCTTTGGGAAAGGCTCTCATTAAGCCCCAAGGTAAAAGGATGCTTTTCTCATTATTCCTGGAAGCTTGACTCAGATTGTGCTGCTAATGGACTCATGAAAACTCTGGAGTCACAGAATGAGCCATAACCCAAATTTGCGACAAAGCTTCACTGGCAGGAAGGAGAATGGGAGTGAGAGAGTGGGCACAGGGGCATCGAGACAGGTCTATCTCTAGACCTGGAGAATAATGTACCATTGGGTGTGACTAAGGGTAGGGAAATCAGCTCATATTTGACTACACACATGAGGCAGCACACTCCTAGAAAGTATAAACACTATTAAGTTAGTCTTTCTTTCACCATGAGGTGACTGGGTTTGGAGAGCACATTAGAATCACTGCATGGATGTAGACTGCCCTATGGAGACTTGATCTAATTTCTCAGAACACACGAGGGGCTCTGAACCCCCCGAAGCAGTGACATTTGGTAACCATTCTCATTGCTTTACCAAGAGAAGCAAGTTTCTTAGGGAATAAAAGTAGCTGACGTTCTGTAACACACATGCAGCTGTGGCAATCAACATTCTGCCATCTTCTGCCAATTAACTTTGCTGGTCATCCTTTTTTAAGGCTCCTTTACGATCTATTTCTGCCTAGCAACAACTCTGCTGGCTTCTCATGAAACCAACTTGTGGAAACTCTGAAGGTTCCCTTGTGCTCCTGGGGCAATCCCAGCATCTTCCCCACTGTGGGGCTGTATGAGAACTCCATGCCACGCTGTCTCAATACCCAGCCTCTTCCAAAATACCATCTGCCCGCCAGTGGGGAGAGTGTGCAAGCAACCTGGGAAGTTAAGGTCTCTGTGTCTTACTTTCTTCACCTGAAATTTGAGGTAAATGGTACTTACCTCAAAGGGGAGTTTTGTGAGGACTAGATGAGAAAAAGCCATCTATGAAGTACTTAGTACAATGCCTGGCGTATGGTAGGAGCACAGCGAAAGATAGTAGTTGGTATAGAATCTAAAAGGGCTGAATTGGGGTAAGGGCTAAATAGGTCACTGTTTTTGGGGTCAATCTCGGAACACAAAGGCACAATTTGTGACTTGCCCAGGGTACATCTCAGCTTCTCATGGCTAGAATTAACAAAAGTGTTTGGAGCCAAAAGCTTAGAGCAGTTAAGTTAATGGTGCACTTTTCCCTGGAATCCTGTTCACCCTCAAACCCACCCATAGCCACCAACATTCCCTGGGAACCTGCAGTAGCAGGTGAAAGCTGATAAAAGATTAGAGGATTCTGACTGTTCTTTCTGCTCACCCTCTTACCCATGATTTTTCCCTCCCTCTCTCACCAACTCCTCACCTCTCTCCTTATCTTTTTCTTTAACTCTTAATCTTCGTTTCTTTCTCAGATGATTCACTGTAGAACTGGCACTTGGCTGTCAAATCCTCGAAGACAGGATTCAAGCCTTAACAAGCCAGCTGAAGCCCCCGCTGTCCCCAGCACAGTGCTGAGTACAGAACAGTAGCACAATAAACACTTCATTCAACTTCCTGTTGCTGGTGAAGAGGGTTTTTTTTTTCCCCTATAGACGACAATAACCAATGTAAAAAGAGAACATGGTAGGGTGGGATACCAGCTAAAATAGAGATGAAAGCAAGTGTATATAAGAGAAACTACAACCTAGGTTTTGCATAAATTTCTAACCAAAAGCCTTCAAGATGTGAAAAATATACTGCTACCTAGCTGTGAAATGTGTAAAAGACTTTTATCTGATAAATTGTAGTCCAAATTAATACCGGACGTTTTCATCAAATTTTTGGCAAACAGTTTCCCCCCATAATGCTGGTTACATCATTTTAAATCCCATGATGAGGCAGGCTGACCAAGTTAGTTTTATGTTTCCCGTTTCTCTGCTTTCCAGAGTTCCAGCTAAAGACGAAAAGAAAAAGAAAGAAATTCCAATGTAAATTCTTTCTTATAATAGACACAACAGCGATGTTAGCTGAATACCAGGTTCAGTACTTTATATAGTAAAATTCGGTATTTATATCAACCAAGAAGTTAAACTTTATGCTTAACATACCATCCTGTGAGAAGTTTACATTCAGTTTCATTTGAAGTCTCAAAAGTGTAATCCGAAGGTATGAATGGAATGAAATAACCAAGAGTCTCTGTGCTCAGCACTAGGATTTTGTCTTTTTTTTATTGTTCCAATAATAAAATTTGAAAGTATTTGGACCTACGAGAATAAATTAAAGCTGAAGCATGGGAGATGCCTGTGGACAACCGTGGAATAGAGTCAGTTACTATGTGTTTATGAGCATTGTCAAGCTCCCATGATTCTAGGGAAAACAGTGGTACAAAAATTATGCTCCTGCTCTTGGAGAATGAAAATCACATCAACTGCCTCCTATAAATCATATTTTGCTAGTCTAAGTGCATCAGACGAGAGAGAAGGAGAGGGGGCTTTCCACTGCGAGAAGCTTTGATCATTTGATCAAACACAGACCACCTATCAGCCTTCCAAGTGCCACCATGAGTCTTACACATTTTCAATATTGTGTCATAATAGCTACCAGTCATTGTAGTTGAGATAAAAAAGGGATTGTAATTAAACATATGATTGGATCCAGACATTTTAATCATGCCATCTATCTATTTTTCAGAGCAGGCCTGCTGTTTTTTCAGCAGTCCCCTGGAATCGCCCTAGGATGACAATTTGCATGCTAACTGAATTCGTGTAACGTGCAGATTCATGAGGACATCTGTTGCTGATTGTTTTGGTCCTCTGCTTTTCAGACTCAAATATGAAAATGCAGAAAGTAAAAGGCAAATTATGGAGCCTGGGGCAAGAAAGCAGACTGTTTGATTTTTCTTTCTCTCCCACTCTCTCTCTAGTGGGAGACTATTACAGAAACTAAAAAGGGCCCCCACTTTGCAATCCCCTTGGCCTTACAGTAGAATTGGGGTCCATGTAATGATGCTGTTTCCCAGCAACTTCTTATCTTAATCTTATTCATGTTGGCCTAGAAAGAAACCCCATTTGCAGCTACAAGGTCTCTGAACACAAGATAATAGGAAAGGAGAAGAGCTTGCCTGACCCTGTAATCCAGACATAGGAAAGAGTCAGGGCCCACAACATCCTATGGTGCATAGAAAAGCTGATCTACAGGCTTTGCAAACATTCTTCCCAGCCCAGGAACATGAAGGATCCAAATGCAAAGGAACTGTGTCACATAAACACATAAGGGACCATTAACAATACAAACTCTTCAAAAGGGTCCATGTTAATTGTCCAAAGGTGGAATTGCTCAGGTGAAGCAGTGGAGTAGCTTCCCTTGGCCTTATTCAGGGGAAAGGCTAGGTATCAAAGTGATCTTCAGAAAACACTTCTTATCAGCTGTCACGTACCTGGTATCATTAGGGATGTTTTCACCTACATTTTTCTACAATCCTTACAATCTTGGAAGGTGGGAAATTATCCCTCTTTTACAAATGAAGAACCCACAATTCAGAGAGATTAAATAACTTGCTAAGGCTACCCAGCTAGGAAGTCACAGAACAGGGTCAGTTGAAGCCCAGGTTTTCTCCCGCTGAGCAGATGATGCCGTACTTTTCACTCTGCCACACACCCTTATTCTTTGTTTGCATGGGCTGCACTGGTCATCTTCCAACCTCAACACAGTGCAAAATTAACAATTTTGAGGAAACCTATTCCTTTTGTCTTTTGCAAGGTGTATTTAATTTGCCTCAACAGAAGACAGGCAAAATAGTTGCTTCATTGTTTAAACAAGTCCAAGTTGAGAGTTTACCTGTTCAAGTAGTTTCAGGCTGCCTAGATTCTGGGAATGGGAAGTGTCAATGGCAGGAGTTGCTTGAATGAGCCAGAGTCACCATGAGAGTGAAAGGAACTACTTCCCTCAGCACTCTGCTTCCCCATCCCCTCAGCTCCCCACTTCACTTCAAATTCAAGTACTATTTATTGAGCATTGACTACATGTCAGGCACACTCATATTAATTTGCTTTGCAGCCCCAAAACAATCCTAAGAGAAAAGTAACCATCGCCCCACCATCATCTAACCCTACAGAGCTTACAACCATTCAGCCGGTAGTGCTAAAATTCAAACATGGTCTCTTCACTGTAGACCAGTAGTGTCCAATCTTTTGGCTTCCCTGGACCACATTGGAAGAAGAAGAATACTCTTGGGCCACACATAAAATACACTAATACTAATGATAGCTCATGAGCAAAAAACAGAAAAACAACACAAAACACAAATACACACACACACAAATCTTATAATGTTTTAACAAAGTTTATGAGTTTGTGTTGGGCCGCATTCAAAGCCATCTGGGCTGCATGTAGCCCATGGGCCATTGGTTAAACTAGCTTGCTATAGACCATTTCCCACCTCACTACTGTCTCCATAGTCCCAGTACCTTATTTTTCTTGTTCTTCCCACCAAGACCCCACATCCCATAGTGTTGAGTAGCTCAGAGTTCTCATCCACTTACCACCTTCTCTCCCAATATCTAAGCTCCCTTACTCTGTCTCCAAATCCCACATCGAACTCCTTGGTCCCCCCTACAGCAGTGGTTCTCAAACTTTACTGTGTTTAAAAATCTCTTTTAGGCCTGGTGCGTTGGCACACACATGTAATCCCAGCACTTTCGGAGGCTGAGGCAGGCAGCTCACTTGAGCTCAGAAGTTTGAGACAGGCCTGGGCAACATGGCAAAACCCAGTCACTACAAAAAATCTAAAAATCAGCCAGGTGTGGTGGCACCCAAGTGTAGTCTCAGGTACTCAGGAGGCGGAGGAGGAAGTACTTGGTGTAGTCCCAGGTACTCAGGAGGCTGAGGAGGAAGGATTGCATGAGCTCAGGAGGTGGGGACTGCAGTGAGCCAAGATTGCACCACTGCACTCCAGCCTGTGCAACAGAGTGAGATTCTGTCTAAAAAGTAAAAAAATAAAATAAATTATCTTAAAGAGCTTGTTCAAACAGTTTCCTATGCCCCATCTTTAGAGGTTCTGACTCAATAGTTCAGTGGTGGGGGAGCAAGATTTTGCATTTCTAACAAGATCCCAGAGAAGATGCCAATGCTGCTGATCTGGGGGCCAGCCACAGCATTCAAGGCACAGACAAAAACTGCCAAGACCATGAAGAGTGACAGCAAACTTATAGCTGCCATGTTGAAGGCGTTTTCAGAAACTGTGAGTATACCTCTTGTCATGACCACATCATCAGATACATGTGGAGCAAGGGGAATTTGATTCTGCCACAACATTAGCTGGACATTTTTATTGGGACATAGGAGCCAGGACCCTAAAAATAAGGTGAGCAAGAAAAGGTAGGGACTTGCTCTTTGCCCTTGTACCTCCTCCATCAGGACATGTTTGGTGACCTCCAGCTAAGGGATGTGCCCAGATTCGCCCCTAACAAACAGCCTTACCCCCAAAAATTCTTTAGGTCTTTTAATATTTTTCCTTTTTAAAAATTCTTAATTTTCTTAAATGTCTGTAAAATATTCTTATAGTACTTTTTTTGGTTCTTTCAATCATTTAATTTCTGGTTTGCACTGTTTTATGAAATATTCATTATTCTTTGCTTTATTTGTCTTTCTTACAGCCTTTACCATTTATTCTAAATAAATGTTTTTTTGCCCTTTTACCACTTATTCTAAATAAATGCTTTTTTGCTTCTATTTATTTTCACATTTTTCAGGGGCACATGAAAAATGCCCTTTTTTATTACATATGCAATATAAGATAATTTCAGAGAAACTGCATAATACAAACAAGCAAAATGAATAATTTAAAAAATCATATTCTCACCTACCCAGAAATAGTCACACACAATACCTAGTTGCATACACTTTCAGACAATTTTCCTTGCAAAACATTCCAAAATTTCCTCTTTAGCTATTTTTATCCTTTTTAATAATGTATCTTTTAATTTTTTTCTTGTTATTTCTCAAATTCTCTAGTTTAGTTTTTTCACCTTTGACCCCTTTTAGTTTCCATATTATAATTTTGTGACACATTTTTACACTTCTATTAGTTATCTCATACTGTTTTTGTTTCTTCTAGTTTTTAAAAACCGTCTGTTATTCTTTTAACTAAGTTTTTCATTCACTTTGTTTTTTATTGTTTACAGGGTTCTTATTTTTTAATTCTTTTCATTCTAGGTTTATGAATGACCCACAAATATGGAGAAATACTCCCTAAACAGGGATGACAGGGGGCTCATCCCACACCAGTCCTTCATGCTCCTCATAGTAGGGATCATATCTCCCCTCAATGCTGAATCACCTAAAATGTATGTAAAGCAAGAAAGAAAAACTATAAACTGAATTCCCTCCCAGGATTATGATAATTTTACCTAGACAGGTGGCATTCTTGGCCACCAGAAGGTGGCTTTCTTCTACTGCATTTCTTCCACCACCCTCTAATCCCACATACAACTATGGCAGGTATAATCGCGGACATTCAGAAATAATTGATTGCTATGCAACAGGATGCTGAGGGGAGGAAGAGGTTCCATTCAGGGAGGACTCTCAGAGTAAACCTCTCTGATTATAACACGAAGCCTGAGGATGTTGAAACTTCCAACGAATAGAGCCATACAACCAAGTTTTAGGAATCATACATCCACTTGTCACCAAACTATTATCACCAGTATGACTTATCATTCATTTAAGCAGGATTCTCAGAGAATTTTCTTAGCATCTAAAACTCCTCAACTCTATCCCTTTATTAAGAAGCCTAAAGATAAGTTTACATGGGAGCAACTGTCCATTTTAGGGTTTGGGGCCACAACAATGGCTGCTTCAGTTTTTTTATCACACATTTGAGTTTTCTACCCCAAAGTCCTAAAGATACTGAGATGTGAATCAAACATTTTCTTACCATGGAGCCAGATGCCATCTTTGGACTGGCTTGAGTCCCTAAAAAATAGGTTGATTAATGTGCAAAGTCTGATTCCCTCTATGTAATGTTTCTTTCAGTTTCTATACCTCATGTGTGCTGCAGTTGAAGATCTGTTTAAGAAATTCACTCTGTTAGGTAGAATTTCCTCAGGGACACCCCATCCACCAACAAGCTATTCACTACCATTGTGTCCCTCTGGCCATTTGTCCTGCTACGGCAGGAGTGTCCAATCTTTGGGCTTCCCTGGACCACATTGGAAGGATTGTCTTGGGCCACACATAAAATATACTAACGCTAATGATAGCTAGTGAGCTAAAAAAAAAATTCAAAAAAATATCGTAATGTTTTAAGAAAGTTTATGAATTTGTATTGAGTCGCATTCAAAGCTGTCTTGGGCCACATCCAGCCTACAGAACACAAGTTTGACAAGCTTGTACAAGGACTTGGATTCCTGGAATATCTCTCATAATGTCAATGTCCACTCTCTCTGGTTTGCATTAACAATTCTCAGCCATTTAACTTTCACTCAGTATTGCCTTTATATTAATTATTTGGCCTGAAAGGCCTGGAAGTTCTCATGTCAAAAAGAACATATAGCAATTTCATACTTTTATCTGAGTAGATTAGACTGCTCATTTCACATCAAGTCATGCAACTAATAACCCTAGGATGTGTCATCCCAAACTCACTATCTTCATGAAATCATAAACCATGACCATTTAGAAATCTGGCTCAGTTCTTTCGCTTTACAGATAAGAAAACTGGGCGGGACGTGGTGGCTCACTCCTGTAATCCCAGTACTTTGGGAAGCTGAGGCAGGTGAATCACCTGAGGTCAGGAGTTCAAGACCAGCCTGGCCAACATGATGAAACCCCGTCTCTACTAAAAATACAACAAGTTAGCTGGGTGTGGTGGCGTGCACCTGCAATCCCAGCTACTCAGGAGGCTAAGGCAGGAGAATTGCTCGAACCTGGGAGGCAGAGATTGCAGTGAGCTGAGATCACGCCACTGCACTCCAGCCTGGGCACCAAGAGTGAAACTCCATCTCAAAAAAAAAAAAAGAAAGAAAGAAAATGAAAAGAAAACTGAGCCCCAGAAAAGTTAAATTTTCCAACACCACAGGGTTATAAGCAAAATAAAGCCAAGAATCAAGGTCTCAGGCTGGGCACAGTGGCTTATACCTGTAATCTCAGCACTTTGGGCAGCCAAGGTGGGAAGCCAGGAGTTCAAGACCAGCCTGGGCAACATAGCAAGACTCCACCTCTACAAAAAAAAAAAAAAAAAGCATAGATTAACATGATGGCACAATCCTGTAGTCCTAGCTACTGAGGAGACTGAAGCTGAACTGCCTTGAGCCCAGGAGTCTGAGGTTGTGGTGATCAATCATGTCACCACTGCAGTCAGCCTAGGTCACAAAGTGACCAAAAAAAAAAAAAAATAAAAAAAACAAAATATCAAGGTATTGGTAATCCCAAGTGACAGATTTCCCCATGATAGATACCATTTTTCCCCACTCAGTAAGTATTTATCACCTGCCTGCCCTAGCCAGGGAGTCTGGTACTGTATTGCTGAATACAGCCATCAGCTCCTTGCCAATTTACTTGGATCAAGCTTCACAACCACTTGTGCAGTTCAAGTAGGGATGTCTTCCATGGCAGGTTTAGAGATAGCCACCTACTTCCTAGTAAAGAAAGAGGACATCACAGCGATAAGATTCTCCCATACTCTTGCACTTGTTTCTACCAGTGTCTGGTAAGGAGCTGCTTACAAATCTATCTCCCAATTAAATTGTAAGCCTTTTGAAGGCAGCACCTCTGTCTTCATTTGGCCCATCTTACAATTGTTTGTCTTTCCATTTTAGTCATCTTTATATCCCCCAAGCCAACCCTGCCTCACATATTCCTAAAATAATGACCTGTGTGTCCTCTGTGTCACTCTCTTTCTCTCTATGGGGGCAAATAAGCTGCTAATAGGTTCCCTCTGTGTGGCCAGATTGTGTATCCCTGTCAACTGGGATACCAAAGCCCACCTGCCTGTCATTCCCAGCCCTCTTAGAGGTCACAGAGAAATTGTCCAAAATCTGATTTTACCCATATGCTTCCAACAATGCTCTATAGATTCTTTCCCAGTACCTCAATGGAAGTTCATGATTCACAACATGGTCCTCCACAGGATGACTCCAGCCAACATTATCAGCCTGACTTCCTCCCATCCTTCCCCATGCCTTACCCTCCTACAAGGGCCTTGCTCATTAATGCCTGGTTTCTTTTACAATATCTTGTTCTGTCTGCCCATGATGCCCTTCTTTACCTTCACCTGGTAAACTTGTCATACTTCAAAACCACATTTAAATATCTCTTCCTCCACACAAAGCTCATGCTCTCTCTGAGTTCCCATGAGGTTTTGTAATATTATTGGTTTACACGTTTTATCTCTAGGAAATACTCCTGAGGACATTACTTCTTGGGAAGGTCAGAGGCCTAATGAACTAGTAGATATCAATCACAGCAAGGCTGTGAGTCCTCAGAAATGCCAATCATGTGCTTTATGTAAAGTGAATAACTTTGTCCTTTCTAGTTGCCAATCTTCAATTTAGACAGAGGGGCCATATGTATTCATTCACTTAACCAATATTTATCAAGTGCCTAAATACGCTACACACTATTCCAGGTGCTGGGGAGATGGCAGTAAACCAGCCCCCAAAGCACAACACAGAAAATAGCAAAGAGCCTTTGCAGGAGTCTACTTGGCCAAACACTAGCCAGGGGTTAGTTAGGTCTTAGATCCATTACCTTATTAGAGAATTTGTGGAAAGTTAATGGGAAATAATCTTTAGGTTGAAAAAGAAAAAAAAAGAAACTGAAAACAATGTTAGCCTAGACAATACTGCACTCTCACCTCTAACTCTGATCCCATTTGGTTAAATGACATGTATCAAGGTTACAATTTAAGAAGGAATTGTTGAGGAATTGCTCATTATTTCATGAGCTTTTTCCCCACTCATTTGCGAGTATTTGCCTTTGAAGCTTCCCACCATGAGACATTTATATGTTACAGGAAAGTCTCAGGCCAATGACTTTCTGAAGTCGGGGATGAAAACACCAAGGGTTATAAAACTCTATGAAGAGTTTCTGAGCACTGATTCCCTTAATGACCCCGAAATAAGCTTCATGTGAAAGAGATCACATTCAAAACACAGCAGTGCTTTTCAAAGCACCAGACAGAAGTTCAGTGTGATGTACTCATTAGCTTGAAAATTGTTGAACGGGTTTGCTTGGAAGTGCGGTGCTGAACACAGTATATAGATGTGAATGTGAATGTCATCTCCTCACAGCCTGCAGAGCTGGTGCCAAAGGGACACCTTCCCTCAGCTAGACTCTCCACTTCTGACAGTCTGACAAGGTCCTAATTAGAGAACAAGTCTCCTGCTGTCCAGGGAGGAGGAGCCTCATTTGCCAGATGCAAAGACCTTTCCATCTGAGAAGGTATCTGAGTGATGTGGCAATCAAATCAACAGCTTACCTGGCCTTTCCTCCAGTGTTTATGTTTCCATGGCTGAGTTTTTAACAGCTTAGGTGATCATCATTCACTTCTCAAAGCATGAGTTTCAGCATTTTCACTAGGATTTGTAGTGGTTGTGAAGCTTCACCCAATGGCATATTTAAAGGCAAGTGTGTTTTTACTGTAGTTACAATAGTATCAATAAAAAGAGTAAAAAGGGAGACCATATAAAACAGAAGTTGCCTGTTGAATGTACATGTTTTGCCCTTTATTTAGACTATTTTATATAAATTAAGTTTACTTAAAGATACAATAAACAGAATTGGAAAGCTAATATACTATGCTGTTAATTGAGGGATGGAACATACTAAAAGAAAAATAATATAGATAAATACAACTGGAATTATTTCGAAAAAAGCCAAAAACCTACCATGGCTTTAGCTTTTATTTTAAACATTAAATTAGATTAAAATTATTTGAAACAAAACTCTTACCACATATGGTGAGCCCTTCCTTGTAGTTTATAGACTATTGTCAACCCCAATCCCCCCAACAATTTGACCACTGACCCAGCCTATTAGGACATGATAGAATTAACTACATTTACTAAAATGACAGCTAACTCCTTATATGGTATCACAATGGCCTGAAAACAGTAGTGGAATTTCTCTTAGGACCTCATGATAGCCAGTAATCAACTAAAGACTTGGAAGATTTGATTTATTATCATATATCATTTGTACTTAAACATATGAAACACTCTGATAGATATTTTCAAATATATATATGATAAAAGTGGAACCCAAACTAATCCACCTTTTTAAGGCTGATCTCATGTATTCTCTGAACAGCAATTCAGAAACTGCTGAGAGTTTTACTTATATTTGGAATATTTGGAACCACAGCAGAAGATAAATAGCTATTTTTTCAAGTTTATCTAGAAGTCCTTCTTCTGTTACTAATGTTAACGTAACAGAACAATAGTCATAATACTTACATATTTGCATAACACTACAATTTACAAAGTAGTGTCACATCCATTATTTCACGAGGCTTTAAGTTCCACCATGTCAGGGCCACCGTTACTTTATTCAGTGCTGTATCCCTCATCCCTGGTACAGTTAAATGTTAACTAACTCTATTTTTATAGAATGAGCAGATTCACTTGAGTAAGCATGCCAGGTATACATATCCTCATTTTAGAGATGAGGAAATTAAGACTCAGAAAAATTAAATGATATAAACATAGAAGCAAAATAGGTAGGTGATTTTTGGGAGTCTGAGGCAGATTGCTTGAGTCCAGGAGTTTGAGACCAGCCTAGGCAACACAGCAAAATGCTGTGTCTACAAAAAATACAAAAATTAACCAGGTGTGGTGGTGTGTGCCTGTAGTCCCAGCTATTCCAGAGGCTGAGGTGGGAGAATCACCTGAACCCGGGGAGTCGAGGCTGTAGTAAGCCGTGATCGTGCCACTGTACTCCAGCCTGGGTGACGGAGTGAGACCCTGTCTCTAAATAAATAAATAATAAATAAAAAGAGATCAAACTAGTACCAGAGCTAGACCTTCGATCCCATGCCTATTTCTCTTTCCACTGGCTGCACCATGTCATCTACCATAATTTATGTTTTTTAAGTAGCTGCTAATCCACAAACTGTTACCTACTTTATGGTTGTGCTTGATCCACTATCCATAAAGTTTGTGATCACCTTGTGAGAAGACTATGGGAAACAGATTTCCTATTCTGTTGACAAGAAAACTGATGCTCATTAGGGTCCCAAATCACCCATGAATGAGTGACAAAGCCAAAAACTAGAGCTGAGATCTTCAGACTCTATCCTCAGTGCCCTTCTCTCTATGCTAACTCTTGTTACCCTTCCAAGGAGAGGTAGCCCTCTCATTTCTGCCTTTAGTGGGCAAGCAGTGTGCCAAGCTCTTTGGGAGAGATGCTGGACCAATGGCACTGCCTCCATCTACCAAGGGCTCATCTTCTTGCGGCAGGTCCACACACATGAGTTCAGCTGACTGTATGACAGATCTGAGCACGACAAACACCAGAAAGGTACACAAAAATAAGACAGGGTTCTGTCAAACCAAAAAGAAACTAAAGCATTTAGGGCTGCAAAGTGCAAACCTGATCCTGACTCATTTACTCTCTAATCATAAGACATCTACCTTTGATTTCTTGGCCTGTCAGATAGGAAACAAAATGTATAAAGTGCTTAAGGGGGGTGCATTTTATATAATCCAGTCTTTTTGTTTTTTCAGAATCTATCTTTTCCAGCTGAAATTTAAATAAAAGTTATTGTTCAACTTTCGACCAGACCTCTGTGTCCTTGTAACAACAGCCATTTCACCTACCCCTCATCTTCTTCAGAGGCAAGGTACCCAACTCAGTGTGTGGCTCCTATTTGTCTAAGCTAGTGGCTCGCTACATAACCCTGCAGTAGAATCCCCTGGGTGTTTTTGAAGACTATTAATGTCTTGTCCCCACTCAGATCAATTATATTTGAAAGCTCTGACCATTTATTTCTCAACAAAATGAGATAGCTGGGTTCAAATCATTTAATAACACTAAATCATTTTGTCTCTAGAACTTCTTTATAGTGAATTAAATTACTTCAGTTTTCTCTATCTAGAGCCAATAGACAATTATCTGAAGAGAATGTCTAATTTGATGTGAAACAACCCAAAATGTTCTTACAACTTTTGATGTGAATAAATTGTGCATAAAATTAAATGAACACCAAAAATAAAATTGTCACTTTTTTTCTTGGAGGAGAGTTAGGGAGAAAGAATGAAAGAGAAACTGATTCATTTTAAAAGATATCTATTTTTAATAAGAGAAAAGGGATGCAAGGTTCTGGTGAGAAGCAAAATACTTATTAGCAACTATCAATATAACCCACTGCAGTGTTGTACACTGTAAAATACACAATGGTAAATAAATGCCATGTCTATTGTTTAAGGTGTTTTTGTTAGGTTATGGTGCTTCCTAAAAGGATGGAACATTGGAGTTTAAAACTGATCACGTTGTCACTAAATTACTTTGACAGTTTCAATGGTCTGAATTTGTAAATGACATGAAACAGCTACTACAAGAACAAAAGTGTCTGATTCTTGTTACTTTGCGGTTGCTCTGTATTTCAATGACAAAGGCAGTCTCTAGAAGTCACTGAGAATCATGTATGAACACATTAAGGGTTTTTTCCACCATGAACAGATCAAAAGGACCCCCTGAAGCCATGTCTGTCCTTTATTTCTGCTAGTATAATTACTAATCTATTTGGTGGAATACTGGCATTTTACTTTTCTCTAGGCTCATGATTATATTACTTTTTTTATCCATGCTGTCTAAAATGCCAGCAGTGGGCTAGAATAACTCAGTGACTTCGGTCATAATACAAACTTAAAATTAAGAGTGACATTCAGATCTCATGATATGATGGAAACAAAAATGGACTAGGAGCCAGCTCATTAATGTATGAGCTGGAAAAAACTGCAAGCAACTCCATTGGGCTGGAGTGTCTATAAATAATGGGATAAAAGAAAATGTGATCTTTTGGAGAAATCTTTAAAATAAAAAAGAATAATTTTCTACTTCTGATACCTATTCAATGTAATCTATTTTATCAGAATTATACTAACATATTAATATTCTTTATTTTCATGTGTTCCCACTAACATTCAGGCATTCCCTATGCAAGAGAGAGAGAGAGAGACAGAGAGAAACAGGAGTAGAAAAGCCTCACCAACAGATTTATACCACAGTCAGCCCTCCATATCTGTTCCAGGGATGTGGAGGACGGACTTTTCATCTGCGGTTGGTTGAATCTGCAGATGTGGAACCTAAGGACACAGGGGCCCAGATGGAGGACTGAGCATCCCAGGATTTTGGTATCTACTTGAGGGTCCTGGAATCAATCTTCCACGGACACCGAGGGACAACTGTGTAACACGGGGACTGATCATGGACCCTCTCAAACCACACAAGCAATGCCCAGTGAGGAGCTGTCCTGTTGCTCAAAATGTCTGTATGTGAATGCATTGGGTTGCTTGTGGAAGATGCACATTCCTGAGCTCCTTTCCCCACTAAAGGAAGCACAATCTCTGCATGTGGAGTTTAGGAATCTGTACTGAACAAGCTTCTCCAGCAAATTCTTGTTCACAAACAAGTTTGAGAACCATTGGCCTAAAAATGGACCCAAAGTTATTCATATTGTCTCCAGTCCCTTAAAGAAAAATCAGAGGCTTGCATCTGACTCCGACCCACAGGAACTAAATTTTGATTCACATCTTAAGCTCTGCAGGGAAGTACGCATTTTCCATTTCAGACAGAAAACATTATGGGGTGGGGGAGAGCAGCAAACCATCAGTACAATTGGAGGCCTAAAAGGATAGTCCCTATGCTCTTGAGACAGTTGAACTCATTACTGCTAATCACTCAGTAGAGGAAGCACTTCACCAAAGAGCATGCTAAATGCCTGCAGGTTGGCAGGAGTCCCTTAATTGAGACATGCTTCATGAAGTAATTAGATAATTAGAGAGTGCATGTTCAATTAACTTTGAGGATCTACGGAATACTAAGAAACATACCAAGTGACAAAAGGCTGTGTACAGAAATGCTTGTTATTACTAACTGAGAAAAATGGCTCTTTCGAAGTCTGAAGTCTCGAGCATAGCTGTTAGTGCTACTTCATCAGAGGTAGCTTCTTGGATTGGTGACCTTTGTTTAATCTAACAATTTTGTAAATTGAAAATGGCTCAGTTATGAATCACGTTGGCTCTTCACACGGATTTAATGGTTGGGTGGGAGTGGGGCAGAGGAGGTGGGTAGGGGGAATTTCTGCTCACCAAATGGCCTAAAATATATTTCCTAAATTCCTCTTTTAGCAACAATCCCAATCAGTTCCATATCCTACAATGGACACATTCAAAGGGAGGGAAGAAAAGTTAATATTTTTTTCCTCATCCATCTCAAGATAATGGCTGAGGCCCCTATAGTAAAAGACAGACTACTTTTAATTATTTATTTATTTCAATAGTTTTGGGGGGAACAGGTGGTATTTGATTACATGAAGAAGTTTTTTAGTAGTGATTTCTGAGATTTTGGTATACCCATCGCCCAAGCAGTGTACACTGTACCCAGTGTGCAGCCTTCTATCCCTCATCCCCCTCCCACCCTTTCCCCCTGTGTCCCCAACATCCATTGTATAATCCTTATGCCTTTGCATCCTCATAGCTTAGCTCTCACTTATGAGTGAGAACATACAATGTATGGTTTTCCATTTCTGAATTACTTCACTTAGAATGATGGTCTCCATCTCCATCCAGGTTGCTCTGAATGCCATTATTTTGTTCCTTTTTATGACCAAGGGAAAAACATAAAAATATATTTAATATAAGTTTAACACAACATGAAAACCTTCACAAGAAAATTAAAACCCAAAGAAACAGGTAAACTTGTGGGGGCGGGGGGAGCTTTGTTTGTTTTTTTGTTTTTTTGAGATGGAGTCTCACAGGTTGGAGGGCAGTGGCGCAATCTCAGCTCACTGCAACCTCCGCCTCCTGGGTTCAAGCGATTCTCCTGTCTCAACCTCCTGAGTAGCTGGGATTACAGGTGCCTGCCACAATGCCAGCTAATTTTTGTACTTTTAGTAGAGACAGGGTTTTGCCATGTTGGCCAGGCTGGTCTCGAACTCCTGACCTCAGGTGATCCGCCTGGCTTGGCCTCCCAAAGTGGTAGGATTACAGGCATGAGCCACTGCACCCGGCCCAACTTGTATGTTTTTACGGATAATCATGCCGAAGTATGATTGGAAACCAGAAGTGTATGGTTTAATGGTAATGAACTGCAGAACCTCAGCAAGACCTGTTTGTTCAGATTCTTCTTGGCATCTTTGTGTCTTCAAGGATAAGGATGTTCCTTTACTCCGGGTATAGGGAGGGTACCTCTGGAAAGAGTGTCTTATGACCAATTCAGAGAGGAAAGTCAAAGAATTCTTTTATGGCCTGCTTCAGGGTAGAAGAGTAGAAGAAGGTTGGACAGTGACCTCCTTTTGTCTACTGTTTACTGTTTCCTCAAATGCCAAGGGGCCACGTTTTGGGTACAGTGTCCTGAATCCCATCAGTACCAACTCTGCAATGTTATGATGGCATATCCAATTTAAGTTTTATTCCTGATGCAGAAGACAACTCTATTTTGTCTTCTAATTTTAATCATTGTATATAGAAGCAGTGCATAATACTGAATGAATAAAGACTACCAAGCAATTAAAATCTATTCAATTAATTAAAATAACTTAGATGTCAAACTTTTGGGTTTTGATTATTTCTTGAACGTGCGACAAAGAATATCTCAGTAACAGGTAACTCATATACTTCATAATTTCATTTCACACCTGAAACCTAGAAATCCATCAATTGCCACAAGTTGTTCAAATATTCTTTAATGTCTTCCCAGGAAGATAAATAAAAAGACATTCTAGCTGTTACATAATTTTTATAACACTCCAAGCAGACCTAGGGTAAATTGTAAAAGAACAGCAAAAACAAAAATTCATTTAATAAATTGTTTTTGCCTGACTAGTATATGTCTAGGTACTGTTCTGCATGTGCTTGACATACATCACATGTTAATAAACTTTAGTTTAGTTTTCTCTTGTTAATTAGTCTTTTGTTAGCCTAATTTACAGGGTCCCAGCGAATTAATCTAAGATGGATAGAGAGAAAAGTATTTTGTTTTTTTCCCCTACACAAAAAGTTGTGTACAAAAATACATACAAATAGAAGGTAGTGGGTGCTCAGTTATGAATGCATGGTGGCACAGACAACATGGATGTATACTTCCAAAGGTGGAATGATCATTGAGGGCTGGCATAGTGAGAAAGTGGTTGTAGTGAATGTAAAAAATGTGAATTGGGTGAAGAAATAGGCCTTTATAAGTGGAAAATGGTCAGTGAAAGAATTTCAGACAGAAAGATTAATTCAGAATAAGGCCTAGAAGTAGGCATATTCACAGGAGACTGGGGCAGGAGGATCACATGAACCCAAGAATTTGAGGCCAGCTTGGGCAACAGAGCAAGATCCTATTTCTAGAAAAAAAATTTTAATTGTCAAAAGAAGAAATAGGCATATTCAAAGAACAAAGAGTTGGCTGGCACAAAATTCCCATAACAATATATCAATGGAGAGATACCAAGTATATAGGAGTGATGTGGCACGTAGATTTCTTCCTTTGGGCAAAAGAGGGTTCTTCAAGGTGTTAGAGCAAGGAAGTGTATTGTTCATGACTGGGTTTTAGGAAGTTTAGATGAGAGTGTTATATTTAGCCGCATTATCACAGAATTGCAAATGAAAAGACAGTTAGTCCAGGCATATATGGGGCTATATGCCATATGTCAATTCAAAAAAAATTATATAAGGGAACTATACTGTCGATAACTATAGTAATGGCTGTAGTGAAAATGATAAGGATTTTTGCATTCATAGTTATTTCTTAATTTCTAAAAGTGGGCATGGGCAGAGGCTACAGTAGGGTGGTATGGGCCATCATGAAAGTAAGAATAATCCCCCTTTGCAGTTGCTTAAGTTTTATTTGCTTCCTTTCTCTCAGCCACTTATCGTTTCTTCATTATTTTGATCTGAAGGCTATTGAGAAGAAGCAGATACAAGAAATGCCCTCTGCCCTCTCCTTACTTGTCTAAAAGCAGGACATTATTTGTAAAGTTGTCCCCACCCCCTCACTACCAGGAAGGATAAAAGTTAATCATCAAGAGCAACTCTAGATCCTTTATCACCCCAGAGAAATCTACATAATAAACTTTACTAACTAGCCTTTATTTTACATTAGTTCCCCCATACAGTTACCCTCCCACAATTTGCTGCCCTAGAAACACAGAGACCTTTTCATTTGCCTGTCACTTCTCTAAAATTTTATTGTTCTTTTGTTAACCTGGGATGTCACTAGAAACTTTCCAAACTGAAATGCAAAGAGAAAAACAGAATGAAAAACAAAACAAAACAAGGCAAAAAAAAACCAGAATATAACATCTAAGAACTAAGATAAATTTCAAAGGGTGTAATGTGTAATTGGAATAGACAGAACATAATGGAAAAAATATTTGAAGTAATAATGGTCAAGAACCTCCCCAAATTAATGACAAACACCAAACTTCATATCCAGAAAAAAATCAAGTAACACTTCTGCCTATCATATTCAAACTGAAAACAACAAAATGCAAACAGAAAATATTGGAAGAAGCCAGAGGTTAAAAATTTAAATAAATAAAAATGTATTTATAGAAGAATTACAGAAGACATTTTGTCATAAACCATGCAAGCAAGAAGAAAGTGGAGTGTAAAATTTAAAGTGCTAAAAGAAAACAAGTCACCAAACCTAGAATTATCTACCCAGCAAAATTATCTATCAATAGGGAAGGAGGAAAAAAAAAAGCTTTCTCAGACAAACAAAAACTGAGAGAATTCATCACCAGTAGACCTGTCCTGTAAGAAATCTTAAAGGAATTCAGAAAGAAGAAAATTATATAGGTTGGAAACTGGGATCTATGTAAAGAAAACAATGGTATCAGGGAAACGTAAGTGAAGGTTAATTAATCTTTGACTTGGTCCATTTCTGGTGCTCTAACAAAATACCACAAACTGGGTAAATTATAAATAACAGAAATTTATTTCTCATAGTTCTAGAGGCTGGGAGGTCTAACATCAAGGATCTGGCAGGTTTGGCCAGATTTGGTGAGGGCCAGTCTCTGTGAAGAAAACAAAAATATGTCACCCCAAAATATATTTATTTGGCATATTTTGATACAGCTATTCAGAGGGACTGCAGACATGGGGATGGCTTGGGAAAGCCATCTTTTTGTAGAGGAGATTGCATCCTTAGAGGAAATCTACAGATGCAAACAGGCTTCTTTAAGGCCACCCCCCAAACATACACTCACACCTTACCTACCTTCTCTGCATCTAGGAAAGATTACCTCACAGGAAAAAGAGACTAAAAATCTGACAATTTTAAAGGTCTGACAGAGAGAAACTTTTACTACCAGCTACAATCTATTCTTTCTGAAGGGAGCTTCAAGAGTGGAAGGAAGGAAAGAAGGAAGGAAGGAAGGAAGGAAGGAAGGAAGGAAGGAAGGAAGGAAGGAAGGAAGGAAGGTGTCCTATGAAACTAGAACATTCTCATCCTTAGTAGAGTAAGGATGGTAGTGATGCAACTAAATTTTAAATACATTTTAAAGCATTCCTTGGCTGAAGACAGCTAAATACGACTCTGGCTAAGGTAGGACATTTTTGGAACACTGTCAGGGGAATCACACTCTTGAGTGAAGGCCAGAGAACAAGGCTTAACAAGAGCCATTAAGGGAACTTCAGATGGTTAGGAAACAGGACCCTTAGGAAAAACCTCATAACAAGAAGAGTAAAGTCAATTTTCCCTGGCATGATAAGCAAACTCCTAATATTATTTATTTTAGCCTTTTCAAGATTCAGAAGCTCATTAAAAAGTGTTTGATTATCTGGGCTCAGCTTGTGGACACACACTGGCTGTGCTAGGGTAGGAGAAGGACAATCTAGACTCTAGAGTTCTAACTTTTATTTAAACAGACACCAGGATTTACTCTCCACCTTCGAGTTCACTCAAGAAAGCTGAAGCCACGCTAGGTTAACAGACAGATTTTAATATAGGCAATTGGAGGACTAAAAAATTCACATAATAATGCTGAAGAGACACAAAGGTAATAACTGCAGAAAGCATTTGCCATCCTAGGGCTACCAGAACAAAGGGAAGAGATTGAGTTATACAAGTCTAGAAGCCAGGAGAAACCCTCTGTCAGTGCAACTTAATATCTGAAGAAGACAGCAGAGTCCAGCTGCTGCTGGCGTCTCAAGAGCTGGAAGGAGAGCCTGTAAATCTGGACTCGGACCTCTGAGGGGAAGGTGCTCTGCCAGGCTGCTGTGGGTACACCTCAGCCTGGTTGTGGAGTGCTGCAAGAAGCTGGACACCAGAAGACACTGCTGCTGCACAGGTGAAACACCAACCCCAGGGCTCTGAAGACAGAACTTGTGACTAGTAAACAGGAAATAGCAGGTTCCTTCTCCCCTCTCCTGTCTTCTAGTCTCCTTCTATTGTCCCCTATAAACAGGAAGTCATCTGACAAAGGAAAGATATCAATGTGTATAATCCTTGCACTAGTCTCACAAAGCCAGGCATAGCAGAGTGGATAAGAGCTGAGAGACAATAGCATAAGTACTGGTACATCATTCCACTGAGGCCGACACAATGCTTCAAGTAATAATCCAAAGGAAATTGAGGCGCTGGTAGAAGGTGAGTGGTCGCTGGACACGAAAAGGAATATGGAAACTCTTTTAAAGACTAAGAATAGGTACTTTCTGAGTATCCAGTAGAGGAAAGGTACCTCTCCTAATTTCTAAAAAAGCAGCAAATTGTATTTATTTGTGAATTTGAGAGATTTTCTCAGTTATGTTTTAGGGGAAAGTTTAAGAAACAAGACAATGCTTTATTCACTTAATGTATGGTTCAAGGAAGGTATGTGGAATACAGACAGAAAGCAAGAGGAAAGTTGCAGAATTAGATGCAACTCTATCAACTCTAGCTAACAAGTTACAGGCACTTTGCAGGGCACATTAGAAGAAAGCAAAACCTCCTTAGAAATTGTCATTGAAGCTTTGTACTTAACACAGATTTGGATTTGGAGTAATTACAGACTGAGGAACTGAGGATTATCTGCAATTAATATTAAAGGCTTTGATAAAGGACACTGCAAATGCAAGGCAGACAATGAAACAAGATGGGGTTGGGGCGGATGTAGGAGAAGTCAACAGGTAACAAAGACAACCAAGTCTAAAGAAGACGGAAATACTTTCTTTACACCAGGCTGATTGTTCTACCAATCATGACACAAAAGAAATTCACAGTTCATATCAAAACCTCATAGTATATTACTTGTAGTTGTTTATCATTATTTAAATTAACTGTACAGCAGAGTCTTCTAGTATTTGACAGAAATGGCTGTAGGAGCTGTATATAGTTCTATGATGCATATAGTTCTATGCATATGGTTCTAAGAGGAACTCCACAAAATAAAAAGCATCTTCAGTTTTCTTGGAGCTTCAGGACTGACATTGGCATGTTAAAGAGCCTGAGTAGCTCTGTAAAGAGAAATACTGAACTTTAAGCCAGTGTTTCCTCAATTTATTTAAATCAAGACACCTGGTTTCAATAATCATCTCCATGAATGAGTTTTTTTCTGAACACAATTTACAATACATTGCTATATATTGTCTATAAATAGCATATAATTCCCCATTTCATAGAATAAATTCATTTTTATTTTATCCTTTGTTGTCTTAATAAAATCAAAATGTAAAACCTCCCTGGACATCACTTTATAAAAATATACAAATCTGATGATTCAAGCTAATACTTTCAGGCAAGATTCTGGTGCTAAGGACTGACCCAGTTAAGCTACAGCCTCCATTGCATGCTGCTTTATTGGGCCCTTTGCACCTCTGGGTGGGTCCTACACAACAAGCAGGGATTATTTCCCTGCAGCAACACACAGTAGAACTGCTCACAGGCAGCTCTACTGCCCTCTGGGTAGACTGAACTCTTCTTACTTTCCCCAAACTGCTGACTGTCAAGAAAGAAAAAAACAACAAAAACATCTTGGGGGAAAATAAGGATCACTAAATCAAGATGTCTTGTCTCCCACCCTAAATATAATTTAGCTAAAATCAATATGGACTTGGAAGAAGGTGAAAGACCTATTGTTATATTATGAAATTAGATAAACAAACCTCTCACCAGTGGCAATTTTAATATATCCAAAGTAATTTTACTTCACCAGGGAAGAGGGGTGAGTCTCCATACCCATTTTAAAAGCAAACCGATGAAATGATCCCAAGTTTCTGAAAGTTCCCAGATGGATGCATGAAATACATGCTTGTTCTCTCTCTCTCTCTCTTTCTCTCTCTCTCTCTCTCTCTCTTATTCTGCCAAAACTTCCTGATTTATCAGTCTCAGAGAATTTTTCTCTTGGCTATTATCACTTTCCGTTAAAGGACTGGAACGGAAACTTGCAATTTGGGTTAAAATGGAACGTGGCTTCATAGAACTGAACTGAAGTGGAGATCCTTTAGGAAATATTAAATAGCAGAATAACATCTCAGATATTTTGAAAGCCCAAATTAGCTAAGAATGACAAATATAACTCTGCTTTTATGAATTGCAGGCAAGTTAAATTTTATTTCAAAAGGTATAAATTCTTTCCTTTTTGTAGGATTGTATTAAAATAAATGGATTCCAGTTCTGTATTTTATATTTCCAGATGCTGCCTCCAGCTTCTGACATCTTTGGAAGGCTGATCTCCCTGTGTTTTCATGTCAGGGGAGCAGTCCTGGGATGTGAGCTTTTATATCAGAGATCTTAAGATCTCTGCTATAAAGATATTTATAAAGAAGAGTTATTACAATTAGAGCAACTAGCATGGATATTAACAATTGACAGTTTATAAAATATTTCACTAGCATTATTTTACTTGATTATCCAAGTAACTTCATGAGAGAAACTAGGCAGGTATTATAATGACTATCCTCTGCATTTTTCACTGGAGGACATAAAGACTGTGAGAGGCTACCCAGCTTGCCCAGGAACATACAGGGCTAAGAGTCAAGGATGATCTACATCAAGAAGACCTAATTCCATCAAGTTCTGATACACACTACAACGTGGATGAACCTTAATGATATTACGCTAAATGAAATTAGCTAGACACAAAATGACAAATATTGTGTGATTCCACTGATATGAAATCTCTACAGTAAGCAGATTCATAGAAGCATAAAGTACATCAGAGGTTATTAGGAGATGACAGAGTGGAGAACAGAAACTTATTGCTTAATGGATAGAGTTTCTGTTTAGATTGATGACAAATTTTGGAAATTGAAAGTGGTGAGGGTTGCACCATATTCTGAATATAATTAGTGTCATTTAATTGTCAACATAAAAATAGTTACAATGGGAAATTTTGTTATATATATATTTTACCACAATAAAATGCTTTACAAAATTTAAAAAAGAACAAGAAGAAGAAGATCTAATCCCAGAGCCTGCATTCTTTTCTGGTTCTTTCACTGTTCTACCATTCTACCTGAGGGTCAGCTATGGCTCAGATTCACAGCTCAGCTATTTAGTATCAGCTCAGCAAGTAAAGTCTTAACTAGACCCTTGGAAAAAGGAGTCATATTGCTTGTGAGGTTTAAGAAGAACAAAATAGCATTTCCCTACTGAAAATATTTTGTAATTTAATAATCTTAAAAGCAATTCCTCACATAACAAATTGTTAAGTTAAATGCATTCCTTATCATTTACAAAGGGCAAATAATATAAATTTTATTTCAAATTGATTTATCAAAACAGCAAACACTAATTTGGGATCATGTTTATGCATAATTTACCATAAAATTTTTGCAAATAATTTGGGGATTCCCATGCTTTCTTCTTCTTGTCTGCTACTGCTATTAACAGAATGCTGGTTTCCATATCAGATCTCAATCCTGCCTAGTAGATAATGTCCAAAAATATGTGTCAATCAATTATATGTTCATCCATTGCAGCCTTATTCACAATAGCCAAGAGGTAGAAACAACCCAAATGTGCACAGACAGATGAATGGATGAAGAAAGTGTTGTACATACCTGCAGTGGAATATAATAAAGCCTTTAAAAAGAAGGAAATCCTGTCACATGCTATAATGTGGATGAACCTTGAGGGTATTATGCTAAGTGAAATAAGATAGTCACAAGACAAATACTATATGATTCCACTCAAGTGAAGCATCTAAAGTCAAAACTGTAGAAACAAGAGGTAGAAAAGTGGTTGCCAAGGGCTGAGGGAGGGACGTGAGCTGGATGTGAGATATGGAGCCAAAGGAGATCATTTGGAGCTTTAAGACGTGACTGCCTTCCTGGATTTCGGACTTCATGGGCTCTGTAGCCCCTTTGTTTTGGCCAATTTCTCCCATTTTGAACAGTTGTATTTACCCAATGTATGCACTCCCATTGTATCTAGGAAGTAACTAACTTGCTTTTGATTTTACAGGCTCATAGGCAGAAGGGATTTGCCTCATCTCAGATGAAACTTTGGACTGTGGACTTTTGAGTTAATGCTGAAATGAGTTAAGACTTTCTGGGATTGTTGGGAAGGCATGATTGGTTTTGAAATATGAGGACATGTGATTTGGCAGGGGCCAGGGGCTGAATGATATGGTTTGGCTGTGCCCCCACCCAAATCTCATCTTGAATTATACTCCCATAATTCCCATGTGTTTTGGGAGGGACCCAGTGGGAGATAATTGAATCATGGAGCGGTTTTCCCCATACTATTCTTGTGGTAGTGAATAAGTCACATGAGATCTGATGGTTTCATCAGGGGTTTCTAATTTTGCGTCTTCCTCATTCTCCCTTTGCCTGTTGCCATTCATTTAAGACAAGACTTGCTCCTCCTTGCCTTCCACCATGATTGTGAGGCTTCCACAGCCACGTGGAACTGTAAGTCCAATTAAAACTCTTTCGTTTGTAAATTGCCCAGTCTCAGGTATGTCTTTATCAACAGTGTGAAAATGGACTAAGACAAAGTCTATCAAAAGTACTGAGTCTGCCTGGAGTTTGATCTATTTTTTACTAACTCAGTCTCTTCAAGAGGGGCTAGTAAGAAGTGTTTTAAAAATATATCCAGAACAGAGGAAGCCCAGTGTTTTGCATGGTGTATGTTCCTCTGCTTATTAGTTAGCTTTCACTGGACCCAATAAGGTGGCTTCTGTCTCTGTCTCCTTTCAGTGCAAAAGTCTGCTGTCTACAAAGCCTACTATGTCTCCTATTTTGAAGTCTTAAGAGAAAGAGATTGATTCACTGTACATCAGAGCCATAGAAGATGTAAGAATGTCCCTTACTCTGCACAGGTCAAGGAAGAAAACATATCTAATACACAGAAGTTACATACTTTTTCCCTTACATATATGGAATTTTTGACAACGTATGAGATTTTCAACGTTTTATTATAGAGTGGAAATGTTTTTGCAGAGAATATTTCCAATACCACAAAATACAGTAGGAAAATAAAATTTATAGTTCCATTTTTGAATTCCCTGCAAAGTTGGTGCTCCTATTTTATGGATGAGAAAGCCAAGACAGAGAGGTTATGTGGCTTGTCGAAGTTTAAATGAGAGTAAATAAACAGAACCTGTATTTCCTTTTAACTTTGTTAACTCCAAGAATCACTATTTTGTTCATATTGTCGCCCTATTAATTACTTAACACATGTTCGCTTTTTGATGTACTTTGCAAAATGAAAGAATTCTATTGTAACAAGTATTATTATTTGGTCTGTAATGAATTTTCTTTGTTTCCTGATATAAGGAACTTCACCCAATATTAACTACTTGCCCTCTGTAATCTTTTGATTTCCAGTCTACTAGACTTCGATATAAATACAATTATAAAATTAATATGAGTTTAACAAAATGTCTATTAGAAGAATTATAATTATGTTTATTAGAAGAATTATAGATTACTTTCATTATTTTTATCTCTTATCTTACATAATATTTGTGCATACTGTTTATAGTAGAGTTTTCAGCAAAGGAATAAAAGGATTGCCTAAAAAATAAAAATTTTACCATATTTGTTCTTGTTTTTATTTTTAATTCTCTTCAGAAAAGCAATTTAGAAAGAAAAAATTGGGGGTAGGAAGGTAGAAAAGGAAGAAAGAAAAGGAGATAATTATTTTCCTCAGGCAGCATATGCCTTAGAAGTTATGATCACTTCTTGAAAATAGAGTTATTCTCAGAAATGCAAGAATCGTTGCTCAAACACATGTACAAGGATTGTCTATTTCAGCCTTGTTTATGATAATAAAAAATTAGATGCAATCTAAAGTACATTGTGATGATGTCACCAAAGATTTACCAGCTTGTGCATGTGTCTTAATAGCAAAGACTTGGAACTAACCCAAATGCCCATCAATGATGGACTGGATAAAGAAAACGTAGCACATAAGACGGCCGAATAGGAACAGCTCCGGTCTACAGCTCCCAGCCTGAGCAACACAGAAGATGGGTGATTTCTGCATTTCTGTTTGAGGTACTGGTTTCATCTCACTAGGGAGTGCCAAATAGTGGGTGCAGGACAGTTGGTGAAGTGCACTGTGCGCGAGCCGAAGCAGGGCGAGGCATTGCCTCACTCGGGAAGTGCAAGGGGTCAGGGAGTTCCCTTTCCTAGTCAAAGAAAGCAGTAACAGACGGCACCTGGAAAATCGGGTCAGTCCCACCCTAATACTGCGCTTTTGAAATGGGCCTGGAAAACAGCACACTAGGAGATTGTGTCCCACACCTGGCTCGGAGGGTCCTAAGCCCACTGAGTCTCACTGATTGCTAGCACAACAGTCTGAGATCAAACTGCAAGGTGGCAGCGAGGCTGGGGGAGGGGCACCTGCCATTGCCCAGGCTTGCTTGGGTAAACAAAGCAGCCAGGAAGCTCAAACTGGGTGGAGCCCACCACAACTCAACGAGGCCTGCCTGCCTCTGTAGGCTCCACCTCTGGGGGCAGAGCACAGACAAACAAAAATTCAGCAGGAACCTCTGCAGACTTGAATGTCCCTGTGTGACTGACAGCTTTGAAGAGAGTAGTGGTTCTCCCAGCATGCAGCTGGAGATCTGAGAACGGACAGACTGCCTCATAAAGTGGGTCTCTCACCCCCAAGCAGCCTAACTGGGAGGCAGCCCCCAGTAGGGACAGACTGACACCTCACTCGGCCGGGTACTCCACTGAGACAAAACTTCCAGAGGAACTATCAGACAGCTGAATTTGTGGTCTCATGAAAATCCGCTGTTCTGCAGCCACCGCTGCTGACACCCAGCCAAACAGGGTCTGGAGTGGACCTCTACTAAACTCCAACAGACCTGCAGCTGAGGGTCCTGTCTGGTAGAAGGAAAACTAACAAACAGAAAGGACATCCACACCAAAAACCCATCTGTACATCACCATCATCAAAGACCAAAAGTAGACAAAACCACAAAGATGGGGAAAAAACAGAGCAGAAAAACTGGAAACTCTAAAAAGCAGAGCACCTCTCCTCCTCCAAAGGAACGCAGTTCCTCACCAGCAATAGAACAAAGCTGGACGGAGGAGGACTTTGACGAGTTCAGAGAAGAAGGCTTCAGACTATCAAACTACTCCGAGCTATGGGAGGAAATTCAAAACAATAGCAAAGAAGTTAAAAACTTCAAAAAAAAATTAGATGAATGGATAACTAGAATAACCAGTGGAGAGAAGGGCTTAAAGGAGCTGATGGAGTGGAAAGCCAAGTATCGAGAACTACGCGAAGATTGCAGAAGCCTCGGTAGCAGATGCGATCAACTGGAAGACAGGGTATCACTGATGGAAGATGAAATGAATGAAATGAAGCGAGAAGGGAAGTTTAGAGAAAAAGGAATAAAAAGAAACGAACAAAGCCGCCAAGAAATTTGGGACTATGTGAAAAGACCAAACCTATGTCTGATTGGTGTACCTGAAAATGACATGAAGAATGGAACAAAGTTGGAAAACACTCTGCAAGATATTATCCAGGAGAACTTCCCCAATCTAGCAAGGCAGACCAACATTCAGATTCAGGAAATACAGAGATCGCCACAAAGATACTCCTCGAGAAGAGCAACTCCAAGACACATAATTGTCAGATTCACCAAAGTTGAAATGAAGGAAAAAATGTTAAGGGCGGCCAGAGAGAAAGGTCGGGTTACCCACAAAGGGAAGCCCATCAGACTAACAGCTGATCTCTCGGCAGAAACTCTACAAGCCAGAAGAGAGTGGCGGCCGATATTCAACATTCTTAAAGAAAAGAATTTTCAATGCAGAATTTCATATCCAGCCAAACTAAGCTTCATAAGTGAAGGAGAAATAAAATACTTTACAGACAAGCAAATGCTGAATGATTTTGTCACCACCAGGCCTGCCCTAAAAGAGCTCCTGAAGGAAGCACTAAACATGGAAAGGAACAACCGGTACCAGCCACTGCAAAAACATGCCAAATTGTAAAGACCGTCGAGGCTAGGAAGAAACTGCATCAACTAACGAGCAAAATAACCAACTAACATCATAATGACAGGATCAGATTCACACATAACAATATTAACTTTAAATGTAAATGGGCTAAATGCTCCAATTAAAAGACACAGACTGGCAAATTGGATAAGGAGTCAGGACCCATCAGTGTGCTGTATTCAGGAAACCCATCTCATGTGCAGAGACACACATAGACTCAAAATAAAGGGATGGAGGAAGATCTACCAAGCAAATGGAAAACAAAAAAAGGCAGGGGTTGCAATCCTAGTCTCTGATAAAATAGACTTTAAACCAACAAACATCAAAAGAGACAAAGAAGGCCATTACATAATGGTAAAGGGATCAATTCAACAAGAAGAGCTAACTATCCTAAATATATATGCACCCAACACAGGAGCACCCAGATTCATAAAGCAAGTCCTGAGTGACCTACAAAGGGACTTAAACTCCCACACAATAATAATGGGAGATGTTAACACCCCACTGTCAACATTAGACAGATCAACAAGACAGAAAGTTAACAAGGATATCCAGGAATTGAACTCAGCTCTGCACAAAGTGGCTCTAATAGACATCTACAGAACACTCCACCCCAAATCAACAGAATATACATTTTTTTCAGCACCACACCACACCTATTCCAAAATTGACCACATAGTGGGAAGTAAAGCACTCCTCAGCAAATGTAAAAGAACAGAAATTATAACAAACTGTCTCTCAGACCACGGTACAATCAAACTAGAACTCAGGATTAAGAAACTCACTCAAAACCGCTGAACTACATGGAAACTGAACAACCTGCTCCTGAATGACTATTGGGTATATAAAGAAATGAAGGCAGAAATAAAGATGTTCTTTGAAACCAATGAGAACAAAGACACAACATACCAGAATCTCTGGGACACACTGAAAGCAGTGTGTAGAGGGAAATTTATAGCACTAAATGCCCACAAGAGAAAGCAGGAAAGATCCAAAATTGACACCCTAACATCACAATTAAAAGAACTAGAAAAGCAAGGGCAAACACATTCAAAAGCTAGCAGAAGGCTAGAAATAACTAAAATCAGAGCAGAACTGAAGGAAATAGAGACACAAAAAAACCCTTCAAAAAATTAATGAATCCAGGAGCTGGTTTTTTGAAAAGATCAACAAAATTGATAGACTGCTAGCAAGACTAATAAAGAAGAAAAGAGAGAAGAATCAAATAGATGCAATAAAAAATGAAAAAGGGGATATCACCACCAATCCCACAGAAATACAATCTACCATCAGAGAATACTACAAACACCTCTATGCAAACAAACTAGAAAATCTAGAAGAAATGGATAAATTCCTCGACAAATACACCCTCCCAAGACTAAATCAGGAAGAAGTTGAATCTCTGAATAGACCAATAACAGGTTCTGAAATTGTGGCAATAATCAATAGCTTACCAACCAAAAAGAGTCCAGGACCTGATGGATTCACAGCTGAATTCTACCAGAGGTACAAGGAAGAACTGGTACCATTCCTTCTGAAACTATTCCAATCGATAGAAAAAGAGGGAATCCTCCCTAACACATTTTATGAAGCCAGCATCGTCCTGATACCAAAGCCTGGCAGAGACATAACCAAAAAAGAGAATTTCAGACCAATATCCTTGATGAACATTGATGCAAAAATCCTCAATAAAATACTGGCAAACCGAATCCAGCAGCACATCAAAAAGCTTATCCACCATAATCAAGTGGGCTTCATCCCTGGATTGCAAGGCTGGTTCAACATATGCAAATCAATAAATGTAATCCAGCATATAAACAGAACCAAAGACAAAAACCACATGATTATCTCAATAGATGCAGAAAAGGCCTTTGACAAAATTCAACAACCCTTCATGCTAAAAACTCTCAATAAATTAGGTATTGATGGGACGTATCTCAAAATAATAAGAGCTATCTATGACAAACCCACAGCCAATATCATACTGAATGGGCAAAAACTGGAAGCATTCCCTCTGAAAACTGGCACAAGGCAGGGACGCCCTCTCTCACCGCTCCTGTTCAACATAGTGCTGGAAGTTCTGGCCAGAGCAATCAGGCAGGAGAAGGAAATAAAGGGTATTCAATTAGGAAAAGAGGAAGTCAAATTGTCCCTGTTTGCAGATGACATGATTGTATATCTAGAAAATCCCATTGTCTCAGCCCAAAATCTCCTTAAGCTGATTAGTAACTTCAGCAAAGTCTCAGGATAAAAAATCAATGTACAAAAATCACAAGCATTCTTGTACACCAATCACAGACAAACAGACAGCCAAATCATGAGTGAACTCCTATTCACAATTGCTTCAAAGAGAATAAAATACCTAGGAATCCAACTTACAAGGGACGTGAAGGACCTCTTCAAGGAGAACTACAAACCACTGCTCAATGAAATAAAAGAGGATACAAACAAATGGAAGAACATTCCATGCTCATGGGTTGGAAGAATCCATATCATGAAAATGGCCATACTGCCCAAGGTAATTTATAGATTCAATGCCATCCCCATCAAGCTACCAATGACTTTCTTCACAGAATTGGAAAAAACTACTTTCAAGTTCATATGGAACCAAAAAAGAGCCCGCATCACCAAGTCAATCCTAAGCCAAAAAAACAAAGCTGGAGGCATCACACTACCTGACTTCAAACTATACTGCAAGGCTACAATAACCAAACAGCATGGTACTGGTACCACAACAGAGACATAGATCAATGGAACAGAACAGAGCCCTCAGAAATGATGCAGCATATCTACAACTATCTGATCTTTGACAAACCTGACAAAAACAAGAAATGGGAAAAGGATTCCCTATTTAATAAATGGTGCTGGGAAAACTGGCTAGCCATATGTAGAAAGCTGAATCTGGATCACTTCCTTACATCTTATACAAAAATTAATTCAAGATGGATTAAAGACTTAAATGTTAGACCTAAAACCATTAAAATCCTACAAGAAAACCTAGGCAATACCATTCAGGACATAGGCATGTGCAAGGACTTCATGTCTAAAACACCAAAAGCAATGGCAACAAAAGCCAAAATTGACAAATGGGATCTAATTAAACTAAAGAGCTTCTGCACAGCAAAAGAAACTACCATCAGAGTGAACAGGCAACCTACAGAATGGGAGAAAATTTTTGCAACCTACTCATCTGACAAAGGGCTAATATCCAGAATCTACAATGAACTCAAACAAATTTACAAGAAAAAAACAAACAACCCCATCAAAAAGTGGGCAAAGGACATGAACAGACACTCCTCAAAAGAAGACATTTATGCAGCCAAGAAACACATGAAGAAATGCTCATCATCACTGGCCATCAGAGAAATGCAAATCAAAACCACAGTGAGATACCATCTCACACCAGTTAGAATGGCTGTCACTAAAAAATCAGGAAACAACAGGTGCTGGAGAGGATGTGGAGAAATAGGAACACTTTTACACTGTTGGTGGGACTGTAAACTAGTTCAACCATTGTGGAAGTCAGTGTGGCCATTCCTCAGGGATCTAGAACTAGAAATACCATTTGACCCAGCCATCCCATTACTGGGAATATACCCAAAGGACTATAAATCATGCTGCTATAAAGACACATGCACACGTATGTTTATTGAGGCACTATTCACAATAGCAAAGAGTTGGAACCAACCCAAATGTCCAACAACGATAGACTGGATTAAGAAAATGTGGCACATATACACCATGGAATACTATGCAGCCATAAAAAATGATGAGTTCGTGTCCTTTGTAGGGACATGGATGAAACTGGAAACCATCATTCTCAGTAAACTATCGCAAGGACAAAAAACCAAACACTGCATGTTCTCACTCATAGGTGGGAATTGAACAATGAGAACTCATGGACACAGGAAGGGGAACATCACACTCCAGGGACTGTTGTGGGGTTGGGGGAGGTGGGAGGGACAGCATTAGGAGATATACCTAATGCTAAATGACGAGTTAATGGGTGCAGGAAATCAACATGGCACATGGATACATATGTAACAAACCTGCACATTGTGCACATGTACCCTAAAACCTAAAGTATAATAAAAAAAAAAATAACCTATAAATGGAAACCTATCAGATTAACAGCAGATTTCTCAGCAGAAACCCTACAAGCTAGAAGAAATTGAGGTCCTATTTTTAGCCTCCTTAAATGAGGCCAAAATTCAGCCAAGAATTTTGTATCCAGTGAAACTAAGCTTCATAAATGAAGGAAAAATATGGTCTTTTTCAGACAAACAAATGCTGAGATAATTTGCCACTACTAAGCCAGCACTACAAGAACTGTTAAAAGGAGCTCTAAATCTTGAAACAAATCCTTGAATTACACCTAAATAAAACCTCCTTAAAGCATAAATCTCACAGGACCTACATGTTCATAACAAGAACAGAATGGAAAAGAAAAACAAGGTATTCAGGCAACAAATAGCATGATGAATAGAATAGTACCTTACATCTCAATAATAACATTGAATTTAAATGGCCTAAATGCTCCACTTACAAGACAAGGAATGGCAGAACGGATAAGAATTCACCAACCAAGTTTCTGCTGTCTTCAGGAGACTCACCTAACACATAAGGACTCAGATAAACTCAAAAGAGTGAAAAATATATTCCATGCAAATGGACACCAAAAGTGAGCAAAAGTAGCTGTTCTTATATCAGACAAAACAAACCTTAAAGCAACAGCAGGGAGAGGTGGTTCCAAGATGTCCGAATAGGAACAGCTCCAGTCTGGAGCTCCTAGCATGATCGGCACAGATTTCTGATTTCCAACTGAGGTACCTGGTTCATCTCACTGGAACTGGCTGGACAGTGGGTGCAGCCCACAGAGGGTGAGCCAAAGCAGGGTGGGGCATCACGTCACCCAGGAAGTGAAAGGGGTCAGGGGATTTCCCTTTCCCAGCCAAGGGAAGCCATGGCAGACTGTACCAGGAAAATCGGGACACTGCCACCTAAATACTGCACTTTTTCAATAGTCTTAGCAAATGGCACATCAGGAGACTATATCCCATGATTGGCTCAGCAGGTCCCACACACACGGAGCCTTGCTCACGGCTAGCGCAGCAGTCTCATATCAAACTGCAAGGCAGCAAGCCTGGCTGGGGGAGGGGCGTCCACCATTGCTGAGGCTAGAGTAGGTAAACAAAGCAGCCAGGAAGCTCGAACTGTGTGGAGACCACCATAGCTCAAGGAGGCCCGCCTGCCTTTGTAGACTCCACCTTTGGGGGTAGGACATAACTGAATAAAAGGCAGCAGAAACTTCTGCAGACTTAAACATCCCTATCTGACAGCTCTGAAGAGAGCAGTGGTTCTCCCAGCATGGTGTTTTAGCTCTGAGAACAGACAGACTGCCTTCTCAAGTGGGTCGCTGACCCCCGTGTAGCCTAACTTGGAGACACCTCCCAGTAGAGGCCGAGTGACACCTCACACAGCCAGGTGCCCCTCTGAGATGAAGCTGCCAGAGGAAGGATCAGGCACAATATTTGCTGTTCTGCAATATTTGTTATTCTGCAGCCTCTGCTGGAGATACCCAGGCAAACAGGGTCTGGAGTGGACTTCCAGCAAACTCCAAGAGACCTGCAGCTGAGGGACCTGACTGTTAGAAGGAAAACTAACAAACAGAAAGGAATGGCATCAACATCAACAAAAGGACATCCACACCAAAACCCCATCTGTACGTCACCATCATCAAAGACCAAATGTAGGTAAAACACAAAGATAGAGAGAAACCAGGGCAGAAAAGCTGAAAATTCTAAAAACCCAGCACCCCTTCTCCTCCAAAGGATTGCAGCTCCTCGCCAGCAATGGAACAAAGCTGGACAGAGAATGATTTTGACGAGTTGACAGAAGTAGGCTTCAGAAAGTCAGTAATAACAAACTTCTCCGAGCTAAAGGAGGATGTTCGAACCCATCGCAAGGAAGCTAACAACCTTGAAAAAAGATTAGATGAATGGCTAACTAGAGTAAACAGTGTAGAGAAGAACTTAAATGACCTGATGGATCTGAAAACCATGGCATGAGAACTATGTGATGCATGCACAAGCTTCAGTAGCAAATTTGATCAAGTGGAAGAAAGGGTATCATTGTTTGAAGATCAAATTAATGAAATGAAGTGAGAAGAGAAATTTAGAGAAAAATGAGTAAAAAGAAACGAACAAAGCGTCCAAGAAATATGGGACTATGGGAAAAAAACAAATCTATGTTTGATTGGTGTACTGGAAAGTGACGGGGAGAATGGAACCAAGCTAGAAAACACTCTGCAGGATATTATCCAGGAGAACTTACCCATCATAGAAAGGCAGGCCAACCTTCAAATACAGGAAATACAGAGAACACCACAAAGATACTCCTCGAGAAGAGCAACCACAAGACACATAATTGCCAGATTCACCAAGGTTGAAATGAAGGACAAAATGTTAAGGGCAGCCAGAGAGAAAGGTCAGGTTACCCACAAAGGAAAGCACATCAGACTAACAGCAGATATCTCAGCAGAAACTCTACAAGCCACAAGAGAGTGGGGGCTGATATTCAACGTTCTTAAAGAAAAGAATTTTCAACCCAGAATTTTGTATCCAGCCAAACTAAGTTTCAAAAGTGAAGGAGAAATAAAATCCTTTACAGACAAACAATTGCTGAGAGATTTTGTCACCACCAGGCCTGCCTTACAAGAGCTCCTGAGGGAAGCACTAAACATGGAAAGGAACAACCAGTACCAGCCACTCCAAAAACATGCCAAATTCTAAAGACCATCGATGCTAGAGAGAAACTGCATCAACTAATGAACAAAATAACCAGCTAACATCATAATGGCAGGATCAAATTCACACATAACAATATTAACCTTAAATGTAAATGGGCTAAATGCTCCAATTAAAAGACACAGACTGGCAAATTGGATAAAGAGTCAAGACCCAACAGTGTGCTGTATTCAGGAGACCCATCTCACGTGCAGAGACACACATAGACTCAAAATAAAGGGATGGAGGAAGATCTACCAAGCAAATGGAAAGCAAAAAAAGCAGGGGTTGCAATCCTAGTCTCTGATAAAGCAGACTTTAAACCAACAAAGATCAAAAGAGACAAAGAAGGTCATTACATAATGGTAAAGGAATCAATTCAGCAAGAAGAGCTAATTATCCTAAATATATATGCACCCAATACAGGAGCACCCAGATTCATAAAGCAAATCCTTAGAGACCTACAAAGAGAATTAGACTCCCACACAATAATAATGGGAGACTTAACACCCCACTGTCAATATTAGACAGATCAATGAGAGAGAAGGTTAACAGGGATATCCAGGACCTGAACTCAGCTCTGCAACAAGCAGACCTAATAGGCATCTACAGAATTCTCCACCCCAAATCAACAGAATATACATTCTTCTCAGCACAACATCACATTTATTCCAAAATTGACCACATAGCTGGAAGTAAAGGACTCCTCAGCAAATGTAAAATAACAGAAATCACAACAAACTGTCTCTCAGACCACAGTGCAATCAAATTAGAACTCAGGATTAAGAAACTCACTCAAAACCACACAACTACATGGAAACTGGGAAACATGCTCCTGAATGACTGCTGGGTAAATAATGAAATAAACATGTTCTTTGAAACCATGAGAAAAAAGACACAACATACCACAATCTCTGGGACACATTTAAAGCATTGTGTAGAAGGAAATTTATAGCACCAAATGCCCACAAGAGAAAACAGGAAAGATCTAAAATCAACACCCTAACATCACAATTAAAAGAACTAGAGAAGCAAGAGCAAACACATTCAAAACCTAGCAGAAGGCAAGAAATAACTAATATCAGAGCAGAACTGAAGGAGATAGAGACACAAAAAACCCTTCAAAAAATCAATGAATCTAGGAGCTGGTTTTTCGAAAAGAACCAAAATTGAAAAGAACCAAAAGAACAAAATTGATAGACTGCTAGCAAGACCAATAAAGAAGAAAAAGAGAAGAATCAAATAGATGCAATAAAAAACAATAAAGGGGTTCTCACCACCAATTGCACAGAAATACAAACTACCATCAGAGAATACTATAAACACCTCTATGCAAATAAACTAGAAAATCTAGAAGAAATGGATAAATTCCTCGACACATACACCCTCCCAAGACTCAACCAGGAAGAAGTTGAATCCCTGAATAGACCAATAACAGGCTTTGAAATTGAGGCAATAATTTCTAGCCTACCAACCAAAAAAAGTCCAGGATCAGACAGATTCACAGCCAAATTCTACCACAGGTACAAACAGGAGCTGGTACCATTCCTTCTGAAACTATTCCGATCAATAGTAAAAGAGGGAATCCTCCCTAACGCATTTTATGAGGCCAGCATCATCCTGATACCAAAGCCTGGAGGAGACACAACAAAAAAAGAGAATTTTAGACCAATATCCCTATTGAACATTGATGTGAATATCCTCCATAAAATAGTGGCAAACTGAATCCAGCAGCACATCAAAAAGCTTATCCACCAAGATCAAGTTGGCTTCATCCCTGGGATGCAAGGCTGGTTCAACATATGCAAATCAACAAACGTAAGCCATCACATAAACAGAACCAAAGACAAAAACCACATGATTATCTCAATAGATGCAGAAAAGGCCTTCAAAAAAATTCAACAGCGATTCATGCTAAAAACTCTCAATAAACTAGGTATTGATGGAACATATCTCAAAATAATAAGAGCAAACCCACAGCCAGTATCATACTGAATGGGCAAAAACTGGAAGCATTCCCTTTGAAAACTGGCACAAGACAGGGATGCCCACTCTCATCACTCCTATTCAACGTAGTGTTGGAAGTTCTGGCCAGGGCAATCAGGCAGGAGAAAGAAATAAAGGGTATTCAATTAGGAAAAGAGGAAGTCAAACTGTCCCTGTTTGCAGATGACATGATTGTATATGTAGAAAACCCCATTGTTTCAGCCCAAAATCTCCTTAAAATGATAAGCAACTTCAGCAACGTCTCAGGATACAAAATCAATGTGCAAAAATCACAAGCATTCTTATACACCATTAACAGACAAACAGAGAACCAAATCGTGAGTGAACTCCCATTCAAAATCGCTACAAAGAGAATAAAATACCTAGGAATCCAACTTCCAAGGGACGTGAAGGACCTCTTCAAGGAGAACTACAAACCACTGCTCAATGAAATAAAAGAAGACACAAACAAACGGAAGAACATTCCATGCTCATAGATAGGAAGAATCAATCTCATCAAAATGGCCATACTGCCCAAGGTAATTTATAGATTCAATGCCATCCCCATCAAGCTACCAATGACTTTCTTCACAGAATTGGAAAAAACTACTTTCAAGTTCATATGGAACCAAAAAAGAGACTGCATTGCCAAGACAATCCTAAGCAAAAAGGACAAAGCTGGAGGCATCACACTACCTGACTTCAAACTATACTACAAGGCTACAGTAACCAAAACAGCATGGTACTGGTACCAAAACAGAGATATAGACCAATGGAACAGAACAGTGGCCTCAGAAATAACACCACACATCTACTACCATCTGATCTTTGACAAACCTGACAAAAACAAGAAATGGGGAAAGGATTCCCTATTTAATAAATGGTGCTGGGAAAACTGGCTAGCCATTTGTAGAAAACTGAAACTGGATCCCTCCCTTACATCTTATACAAAAATTAATTCAAGAAGGATTAAAGAGTTAAATGTTAGACCTAAAACCATGAAAACCCTAGAAGAAAACCTAGGCAATACCATTCAGGACATAGGCATGGGCAAGGACTTCATGACTAAAACACCAAAAGCAATGGCAACAAAAGCCAAAATAGACAAATGGGTTGTAACTAAACTAAAGAGCTTCTGCACAGCAAAAGAAACTACCATCAGAGTGAACAGGCAACCTGCAGAATGGGAGAAAATTCTTGCAGTCTACTCATCTGACAGAGGGCTATATCCAGAATCTACAATGAACTTCAACAAATTTACAAGAAAAAAATCAATCAACCCCATCAAAAAGTGGGCAAATGATATGAACAGACACTTCCCAAAAGGAGATATCTATGCAGCCAACAGACACATGAAAAAATGCTTATCATCACTGGTCATAAGAGAAATGCAATCAAAACTATAATGAGATACCATCTCACACCAGTTAGAATGGCCATCATTAAAAAGTCAGGAAACAACAGATGCTGGAGAGGATGTGGAGAAATAGGAACGTTTTTACGCTGTTGGTGGGAGTGTAAGCTAGTTCCACCATTGTGGAAGGCAGTGTGGTGTTTCCTCAAGGATCTAAAACTAGAAATACCATTTGACCCAGCAATTCCATTACTGGGTATATACCCAAAGGATTATAAATCATGCTGCTATAAAGACACATGCACACATATGTTTATTGTGGCACTATTCACAATAGCAAAGACTTGGAACCAACCCAAATGTCCATCAATTATACACTGGATTAAGAAAATGTGGCACATATACACCATGGAATACTATGCAGCCATAAAAAAGGATGGGTTCATGTCCTTTGTAGGGACATGGACAAAGCTGGCAACCATCACTCTGAGCAAACTATTGCAAGGACAGAAAACCAAACACTGCATGTTCTCACTCATAGGTGGGAATTGAACAATAAGAATACTTGGACACAGGGCAGGGAACATCAAACACCGGGGCCTGTCATGGGGTGGTGGGATCGGGGAGGAAGAGCATTAGGAGAAATACCTAATGTAAATGATGAGTTAATGGGTGCAGCAAACCAACACAGCACCTGTGTACATATGTAACAAACCTGCACATTGTGCACATGTACCCTAGAACTTAAAGTACAATTTAAAAAAAGCAACAGCAGTTAAAAAAGACAAAGAGGGACACTATATAATGATAAAAAGCCTGTCCAACAGGAAAATATCACAATTCTAAATATATACCCACCTAACACTGGAGCTCCCAAATTTATAAAACAATTACTACTAGACCTAAGAGATGAGATATATGGCAACACAATAATAGTGGGTACTTTAATACTCCACTGATAGCATTAGACAGGTCATCAAGACAGAAAGTCAACAAAGAAACAATGGACTTAAACTATACCCTACAACAAATGGACTAAACAGATATTGATAGAACATTCTACCCAACAACTGCAGCATATACATTCTATTCACCAGCACATGGAACATTCTCCAAGATAGACCATATGATAGGCCACAAAATGAGCCTCAAAAAATTTTTAAAAATCGAAATTATATCAAGTACTCTCTCCAATGACAGTGGAATAAAATTGGAAATCAACTCCAAAGGGAATCTTCAAAACTATACAAATACATGGAAATTAAATAAGCTGCTCCTGAATGACTGTTGGGTAAATGATAAAATCAAGATGGAAATTTAAAAGCTTTTTGAACTGATTAATAATAGTGGTACAACCTATTAAACCCATTGGGATATAGCAAAAGCAGTGTTAAGAGGAAAGTTCATAGCATTAATTAAATGCCTACATTAAAAAGTCTGAAAGTGCACAAATAGGCAATCTAAGGTCACACCTCATGGAACGGGAGAAATAAGAACAATCTAAACCCAAACCTAGCAGAAGAAAAAAATAACAAAGATCACAGCAGAAGTAAATTAAATTAAAACAAAACAATACAAAAGATAAATGAAACAAAAAGCTGGTTCTTTGAAAAGATAAATAAAATTGATAGACCACTAGCAAGATTAATGAAGAAAAGAAGAGAGAAGATCCAAATAAGCTCAAATAAAAACAAAATGGGAAATATTACAACTGATACCACAGAAATACAGAAGGTTATTCAAGGCTACTATGGACACCTTTACACACATACTAGAAAACCTAGAGAAGATAGATAAATTTGTGAAAATATACAACCCTTCTAGATTAAGCCAGAAGATATAGAATCTCTGAGCAGACCAATAACAAATAGCGGGATTGAAATGATAATTAAAAAAATAGCAACAAAAAAAAAGTCCAGGATCAGACAGATTCACAGCTGAATTCTAACAGACAGTCAAAGAAGAAGTGGTATCAATACTATTGACACTATTCCAAAAGATAGGGAAAGAATGACACCTCCCTAAATCATTTTATGAAGACACTATCACCCTAATACCAAAACTAAGGAAGGACATAACACGCAAAAGAAAACTACAGACCATTTTCCCTGGTAAGCATAGAATGCAAAAATCCTTAGCAAAATACTAGCTAACTGAATCCAACAGCATATCAAAAAGCTAATCCACCATGATCAAATGGGTTTCATACCAGAGATGCAGGGATTGTTTAACACTCATAAGTCAATAAATGTGATACGCCACATAAACAGAATTAAAAACAAAAATCACATGATCATCTCAATAGACACAGAAAAAGCATTTGACAAAATCCACCATCGCTTTATGATTAAAACCCTCAGTAAAATTGGCATAGAAGGGACATAACTTGAGGTAATAAAAGCCATCTATGACAAACCACAGCCAACACTATACTGAACAGAGAAAAGTTGAAAGCATTCCCCCTAAAAACTGGAACAAAACGAGCATGCCCACTTTTACCACTTCTATTCAACATAGTACTGTAAGTCCTAGCCAAAGCAATCAGACATGAGAAAAAAATTAAGGCACCCAAATCGGTAAAGAGAAAGTCAAACCACCACTGTCTACTGATTATATAATTGCATGCCTAGAAAACCCTAAAGACACATGCAAATAGCTCCTAGAGCTGGTGAATAAATTCAGCAAAGTTTCAGGATACAAAGTTAATGTACACAAATCAGTAGCTCTGCTATACACCAACAGCAACCATGCTGGAAATCAAATAAAGAACTCAACCCCTTTCACGACACGTGCAAAAATAAAATAAAATAAAATGCTTAGGAATATACCTAACCAAGGACAAGAAAGACATCTACAAGGAAAACTACAAAATGCTACTGAAAGAAATCATAGATGACAGAAACAAATGAAATACATCCAGTGCTCATGGCTGAGTAAAATCAATATTGTGAAAATGACCACACAGCCAAAAGCAATCTACAAATTCAATGCAATACCCATAAAAATACCTCATCATTCTTCACCGAACTAGAAAAAACAATCCTAAAATTCATATGGAACCAAAAAAGGGCCCATATAGCCAAAGTAATACTAACCAAAAAGAGCAAATCTGGAGGCATCACAGTACCCAACTTCAAACTATACCATAAGGCCATAGTCACCAACGGCATGGTACTGGTATGAAAACAGGCACATAGACCAATGGAACAGATAGGAAATCCAGAAATAAAGCAAAATACTTACACCCAACTGATTTTTGACAAAGCAAACAAAAACATAAAGTGAAGAAAGGACACCCTATCCAACAAATGGAGCTGAGATAATTGGCAAGCCACATGTAGAAGAATAAAACTGGATCCTGACCTCTCACCTTATACAAAAATCAACTCCAAATGGAACAAAGACTTAAATCTAAGACTGAAACCATAAAGATTCTAGAAGATAACATCAGAAAAACACTTCTAGACATTGGCTTAGGCAAAGATTTCATGACCAAGAACTCAAAGCAAATGCAACAAAAACAAAGATAAATATATGGAACTTAATTCAACTGAAAACTTTCTGCACAGCAAAAGAAATAATCAGTAGAGTTAACAGATAACCCACACAGTGGGAGGAAATCTTCACAATCTACACATCCAACAAAGGACTAATACCCAGAATCTAAAAAGAACTCAAAAAAATCAGCAAGAAAAAAACAATCCCATCAAAAAGTGGGCTAAGGATATGAACAGACAATTCTCAAATGAAGATATACAAATGGACAACAAGCATATGGAAAAACGCTTGACATCACTAATTATCAGGAAAATGAAAATCAAAACCACAATGCGATACCACTTCACTCCTGCAAGAAACGCTATAATCAAAAAATAATAGATGTCGGCATGGATGCAGTGAAAAGGAAACACATTTACGCTGTTGGTTGAAATGTAAACTAGTACAACCACTATGGAAAACAGTGTGGAGATTCCTTAAAGAACTAAAAGTACCACATAAACATACGTGTGCATGTGTCTTTATAGTAGAATGATTTATAATCCTTTGGGTATATACCCAGTAATGGGATTGCTGGGTCAAATGGTATTTCTAGTTCTAGATCTTTGAGGAATCGCCACACTGTCTTCCACAATGACTGAACTAATTTACACTCCTACCAACCGTGTAAAAGCATTCCTATTTCTCCACATCCTCTCCAGCATCTGTTGTTTCCTGACTTTTTAATGATTGCCATTCTAACCGGCGTTAACTATTCACAATAGCAACAACTTGGAACCAACCAAAATGTCCATCAATAACAGACTGAATAAAGAAAATATGGCACATATACACCACAGAATACTATGCAATAAAAAAGGATGAGTTCATGTCCTTTGCAGGGACATGGATGAAGCTGGAAACCATCATTCTCAGCAAACTATCACAAGAACAGAAAACCAAACACTGCATGTTCTCACTCATAAGTGGGAGCTGAACAATGAAAACACATGGACATAGGGAGGGAAACATCACACACTGGGGCCTGTTGGGGAGTGGGGAGCTAGGAGAGGGATAACATTAGGAGAAATACCTAATGTAGGTGATGGGTTGATGGGTACAGCAAACCACCATGGCACGTGTATACCTATATAACAAAACTGCACCTTCTGCACATGTACTGCAGAACTTGAAGCATAATAATAATAAAAAAACCTACAATAAAAAAAGAGAACTAAAAGTAGATCTACCATGTGATCCAGCAATCCCACTACTAGGTATCTACCCAGCGGAAAAGAAGTCATCGTATGAAAAGATATTTGCATATGCATGTTTATAACAGCACAATTTGCAATTGCAAAAATATGGTACCACCCAAATGCCCATCAATCAACGAGCTGATAAAGAAAACGAAGTATATATATTAAGAGTACTAGTCAGCCATAAAAAGGAATAAAATAATGGCATTTGCAGCAACCTGGATGGAATTGGAGACTACTAATCTGAGTGAAGTTACTCAGGAATGGAAAATCAAACATCATATGTTCTCACTCATATGTGAGAGCTAAGTTATGAGGACTCAAAGGCATAAGGATGAATGGACTTTGGGGACTCGGGTGAATGGTTGGGGGTGGAGAGGGATAAAAGACTACACATTGGGCATAGTATATACTGCTCGGGTGATGGGTGCACAGATATCTCAGAAATCACCACTAAAGAACTTATTCATGTAACCAAACATCACCTGTCCCCTCAAAAACCTATTGGAATAGAAAAAGAAAAAAGTAATTAAAATATAAATGTTTTGGTGCCAAATCTGCCTAGAAAATTCATGCATTTAAAACACTTCATGCCAAATACTGTAATGCCAGATGTAATCATTTTTAGCCATGGAAAAATGAGGGAAAGGGAGAAAGGGAAGTTTGGGACAATGACTTTCATCAAATTAGATGAACTTACAAAAGACAATGAATCCTTGATCCTCAGCCTCATCTCACATTCAAATGGCCATTCACATTTACATTCAAGATACCCAAAGGAGATAGGGCACTGAAGGCCTTCCCTTTTAATTTAGTCCATGGCTTGTTGGTCTGAATGTAACCCATATGGTTCCAGTCTGACTTTTCTAATGAGTTTATCCTGAAAAAAGAAAATCATTTCGATATACATTTAGTAAACTTTACCCTTTAATCAGTGTGGCTGGTTTTATTACATAGTTTGAATTTTGCTGATCTGTCACTCCTGCTACTATCACACTGTTAAAAAAAATTTTAAGGATATATAAATTACTAGCTTTACTTACTATGAGCTAATTTTATGCTTTTCCACTTAGCTAATTCTTGCTTTAAAGTTTAATTTTATGAGTTTATCTTACACATTTTTGCCACTTAACTCTTCTTATTGAAACTTGACCTTCTGGCTTTCCAAAAGGAATATGATCATAAACTGGTGCTCACTGCCAAAAGTAAGCAGCATTATGAAATTGTACTCTGTCTAGCCTGCTGGCTTTAGAGTCCGGAAGGTCTGAATGAGGCAGGTTTCCTCCAGCACGGTGCAACTGCTCTGTCAAGGGGCAGTCAGGCTGCTTCTTTAAGTGGGTCCCCGATCCCATTCCTCCTGACTAGGTAAGACCTCCCAAAAGGGGTCTCAAGACACCTCCTACATGAGCATGCGGGAAGCATCAGGTCTGTGCCCCACTGGGACAGAGTTCCCAGAAGAACGAGCAGGTTGCTACCTTTGTTGTTTCACAGGCTTCACTGCCGATACCTACAGGTACAGGAGGGACCAAGGCAACTGAGGTCTGGAGTGGACCCCCAGCAAACTGCAGCAGCCCTATAGAACAGTGGCCTGACTGCTAAAAGAAAAACAAACAGAAAGCAACAACAACAACAACATCAACAAAAAAGACCCCACAAAAACCCCATTCAATGGTCAGAAACCTCAAAGATTGAAGATCATTAAGCCCACTAAGATGAGAAAAAAATCAATGCAAAAATGCTAAAAACTCGAAAAACCAAAGTGCCACTTCTCCTCCAAATGACTACAACACCTCTCCAGCAAGGGCACAGAACTGGGCTGAGGCTGAGATGGCTAAAATGGCAGAAGTAGGCTTCAGAAACTGGGTAATAATGAACTTCACTGAGCTAAGAGAGCATTTCCTAACCTATTGCAAAGAAGCTAAGAATCACAATAAAACAATACAGGAGCTGACAACCAGAATATCCAGTTTAGAGAGGAGCATAACTGACCTGATGGAGCTAAAAAACACAACACGAGAGGTTCACAGTGCAATCACAAGTATCAACAGCAGAACAGACCAAATGGAGGAAAGAATCTCAGAGCTTGAAGACTATCTTTCTGAAATAAGACAGGCAGACAAGAATAGAGAAAATTGAATAAAAAGAAACAAACAAAATTTCCAAGACATATGGAATTATGTAAAAAGACCAAATTTACGATTGATTGGGGCACCTGAAAGAGATGGGGAGAATGGAACCAAGTTGGAAAACATGCTTCACGATATCATCCAGGAGCGCTTCCTCAACCTAGCAAGACAGACCAACATTCAAATTCAGGAAATCCAGAGAACTCCAGTAATATACTCCACAAGAAGATCAACCCCAAGATGCATAATCGTCAGATTCTCCAAGGTCAGAATGAAAGAAAAAATGTTAAGGGCAGCCAGAGAGAAAGGCCAGATCACCCACAAAGAGAAGGCCGTCAGACTAACAGTGGACCTATCAGCAGAAACCCTACAAGCCGGAAGAGACTGGGAGCCAATATTCAACATTCTTGAAAAAAAAAAAAATTGCAACCCAGAATTTCACATCCGGCCAAACTAAGCTTCATAAGTGAAAGAGAAATAAGTTCCTTTACAGACAAGCAAATGCTGAGGGAATTCATCACCACCAGGCCTGCCTTGTAAGAGCTCCTGAAGGAAGCACTAAATATAAAAAGGAAAAACTGGTACCAGCCACTAGAAAAGCACACTGAAGTACACAGACCAGTGACACTATGAAGCAACCACATAAACAAGTCTGCAAAATAACCAGCTAACATCATCATGACAGGATCATATCCACACATAATAATACTAACCTTAAACATAAATAGGCTAAATCCCACAATTAAAAGACACAGGATGGCAAGATGGATAAAGAGTCGAGACCCGGCCGGGCACGGTGGCTCATTCCTGTATTCTCAGCACTTTGGGAGGCCGAGGTGGGCGGGTCACGAGGTCAGGAGATCAAGACCATCCTGGCTAACATGGTGAAACCCTGTCTCTACTAAAAAACATACAAAAACAAAATTAGCCGGGCGTAGGGGCAGGCGCCTGTAGTCCCAGCTACTCAGGAGGCTGAGGCTGGAGAATGGTGTGAACCCAGGAGGTGGAGCTTGCAGTGAGCCAAGATCGCACCACTGCACTCCAGCCTGGGTGACAGAGCGAGACTCTATCTCAAAAAAAAAAAAAAAAGAGTCAAGATCCATCAGTATGCTGTCTTCAGGCAACTCATCTCACATGCAAAGACACACATACGCTCAAAATAAAGGGATGGAGGAAAATTGACCAAGCAAATGGAAAACAGAAAAAAGCTGTGGTCACAACCCTAGTTTCTGACAAAACAGACTTTAAACCAACAAAGATCAAAAAAGACAAAGAACGGCATTACATAATGGTAAAGTGTTCAATTCAATAAAAAGAGCTAACTATCCTAAATATATATGCACTCAATACAGGAGCACCTAGATTCATAAAGCAAGTTGTTAGAGACTACAAAGAGACTTAGACTCCCACACAATAATATTGGGAGACTTTAACACCCCACTGATGATATTAGACAGATGATTGAAACAGAAAATTAACAAAGATATTCAGGACCCGAACTCTGCTCTGTATCAAGCAGACCTGATAGATATCTACAAAAATTTCCACCCCAAAACAACAGAATAACCATTCTTCTCATTGCCACATGACACTTACTCTAAAATTGATCACGTAATTGGAAGTAAAACACTCCTCAGCAAATGCAAAAGAACTGAAATCATAACAGTCTCTCACACGACTGTGCAATTAAATTAGAACTCAAAAAGTCTATACTAAAAATACAAAAGAAAAAAATTAGCTGGGCATGGTGGTGCATGCCTGTATTCCCAGCTACTCAGGGGGCTGAGGCATGAGAATCACCTGAACCCAGGAGGCAGAAGTTGTAGTGAGCCGAAATTGCGCCACTAAACCCCAGCCTGGGTGACAGAGTGAGACTCTGTCTCAAAAGAAAAAAAGAAAAAAGGAAAGAAAGAAACTCACTCAAAACCATTCAGCTGCATGGAATTTGAACAACCTGCTACTGAATGACTCCTAGGTAAATAATGAAATTAAGGCAGAAATCAAGAAGTTATTTGAAACTAATGAAAACAAAGAGACAACATACCAGAATCTCTGGGATGCAGCTAAAGCACTGTCAAGAGGGAAATTTATTGCACTAAATACCCACATGAAAAAGGAAGAAATATCTCAAATCAGCAACCTAACATCACAACTAAAAGAACTAGAAAACCAAGAGCAAAGAAACCCCAAAGCTAGCAGAAGACAAGAAATGACCAAGATCAGAGCTGAACTAGAAAACCAAGAGCAAATGAACCCCAAAGCTAGCAGAAGACAAGAAATAACGAAGATCAGAGCTGAACTGAAGGAGATAGAGAGAAGAATCAAATAGACACAATCATAAAAGATAAGGGGAATATCACTGACCCCACAGAAATACAACCAAGTATTAGAGAATACTATAAACACCTCTATGCACATAAACTAGAAAACCTAGAAGAAATAGATAAATTCTTGGACACATACACTATCCCAAGACTGAGTTAGGAAGAAACTGAATCCCTGAATAGACCAATAATGAGTTCTGAAATTCAGTCAGTAATAAATAGCGTATCAACCAAACAAAAAAACCCAGGACCAGACAGATTTACAGCTAAATTCTACCAGAGGTACAAAGAAGAGCTGATACCATTTCTACTGAAACAATTCCAAACAATTGAAAAGGAGGTACTCCTCTGCAACTAATTTTATGAGGCCAGAATCATCCTGATATCAAAACCTGAGAGAGATACATCAAAAAATAGAAAACTTCAGGCCAATATCCCTGATAAACATCAACGCAAAAATCCTCAATAAAATACTGGCAAATTGAATTCAGCAAGCACATCGAAAGGCTTATCCACCATGATCAAGCTGCCTTCATCCCCAGGATGCAAGGTTGATTCAGCATACACAAATCAATAAATGTAATTCATCACATAAACAAAACTAAAGACAAAAACATCATGATTATCTCAATAGATGCAGAAAAGGCCTTTGATAAAATTCAACATCCTTTCATGTTAAAAACTCTCAATATACTAGGTATTGAAGGAATATATATCAAAATAATAAGAGCCACTTATGACAAGCCCACAGCTAATATCCTATTGAATGGGCAGAAGCTGGAGCATTCACCTTGAAAACTGGCACAAGACAAGGATGCCCTCTCTCACCACTCCTACTCCACATAGTATTGAAAGCTCTGGCCAGGGCAATCAGGCAAAAGAAAAAAATAAAGGGTATTCAAATAGGAAGAGAGGAAGTGAAAGTAACTTTTTTTGCAGATAACATGATCATAGATCCGGAAAACCCCAGCATCTCAGCCCAAAAGCTTCTTAAGATGATAAGCAACTTCAGCGAAGTTTTAGGACACAAATCAATGTGCAACAGTTGTTACCATTCCTCTACACCAAAAACAGGCAAGCAGAGAGCCAAATCATGAATGAACTCCCATTCAGGCTACAAAGAGAATAAAATACCTAGGAATACAGTGAACAAGGGAAGTGAAGGAACTCTTCAAGGAGAACTACAAACCACTGCTCAAGAAAATCAGAGAGGACACAAACAAATGGAAAAACATTCCATGCTCATGGATATCACAAAAATGGCCATAATCCCAAAGGTAATTTATAGATTCAATGCTATTCCTATTAAACTACCATGATATTCTTCACAGAATTAGAATAAACAATTTCAAAATTCATATAGAACCAAAATAGAGCCCAAATAGCCAAGACAATCCTAAGCAAAAAGAACAAAGCTGGAGTCATCATGCTACTCTTCTTCAAACTATACTACAAGGCTACAGTAGCCAAAACAGCAAGGTACTGGTACAAAAATGGACACATAGACCAAGGGAACAGAATAGAGGACTCAGGAACAAGACTACACACCTACAACTATCTGATCTTTGACAACTGACAAAAACAAGCAATTGGGAAAGGATTCCTTATTTAATAAATGGTTCTGGGAAAACTGGCTAGCCATATGGAGAAAATCAAAACTGGACCCCCATTCTTATACCTTATACAAAAAAGTTAACTCAAGATGGACTGAAGACTTAAATATAAAACCCAAGACTGTAAAAACCCTAGAAGAAAATCTAGGCAATAGCATTCAGGATACAGGCACAGGCAAAGATTTCATAATGAAAATGCCAAAAGTAATTGCAACAAAAGCAAAAACTGACAAATGGAATCTAATTAAACTAAAGAGCTTCTGCACACCAAAAGAAACTATCATCAGAGTAAACAGACAACCTACAGAATGGGAGAAAAATTTTGCAATTAATCTATCTGGCAAAGGTCTAATATCCAGTATCTACAAGGAACTTAAACAAATTTACAAGATAAAAACAAACAACCCTATTAAAACATGGGCAAAGGACATGAACAGACATTTCTCAAAAGAAGACATTCATGCAGCCAACAAATATACTTTAAAAAGCTCAACATAACTGATCATTAGAGAAATGCAATTCAAAACCACAATGAGCTACCATCTAACACCAGTCAGAATAGCTATTATTAAAAAGTCATAAAGCTACAGATGCTGATGAGGTTGTGGAAAAATAGAAACACTTTTACACTGGTGGTGGGAGTCTAAATTAGTTCAACCATTGTGGAAGACAATGTGGCAATTCCTCAAAGATCTAGAAGCAGAAATACCATTTGACCCAGCAATTCCATTACTGTGTATATCCCCAAAGGAATATAAATTAGTCTTTCATAAAGATACTGGCATGCATATGCTCATTGCAGTACTACTAACAACAGCAAAGACATGGAATTAACCTAAATGCCCAATAATGATAGACTGGAAAAGGAAATGTAGCACATATACACCATGGAATACCATGCAGCCAAAAAACCAAATGAGATCATGTCTTTGCAGGACATGAGTGATGCTAGGAGCCATTATCCTCAGCAAATTAATGCAGGAAAAGAAAACCAAACACCAAGTGTTCTCACTTATAAGTGGGAGCTGAATGATTCAAACACATGGACACATGCGGTGGGGAGCAACACACACTGGGGCCTCTCAGATGAGGACTGGGGGCAGGGAGAGCATAAGAAAGAATAGTTAAGGGTTTAATACCTAGGTGATGGGTTGATCTGTGCAGCAAACCACCAAGGCACACATTTACCTATGTAACAAACCTGCACATCTTGCACATGTACCCTGGAACTTAAAATATAAGTTGAAGAAAAAAAAAGAAATTGTACTCTGAAGTCCTGTCTTTATGTATTTTAAATCTTGAACCCTACTTACTAAAATATACGTAATGCAGTAGGACCTTACCCTCTGACATTTGGTGATGTCAAAATCCCAGAGTCCTAATTAGTATGGAAAGGAAAGACAAGAAAGAATGAGAGACAGAGAAATAAGGGACATCCTTCATTTCAAATGCTTCTTAGCTATCACTGTGTGTGACTTTACCAAAAGAAGACTCATGCACATTGAATTACATATGTATGCAGGAAGTTTGTTCCTTAGACCAGAGACTGTAGTCTATTCTCATTGCTAGTCACAATGGCAAAGACATGGAATCAACGTAGGTGCCCATCAATGGTGGATTGGATAAAGAAAATGTGGTAAATATACACCATGAAATGCTATACCCATAGAAAAGAATAAAATTATGCTCTTTGTAGCAGCGTGAGTGCAGTTGGAGACCAGTATCCTAAGTGAATTAATGTAGGGACAGAAAACCAAATACTGCATGTTCTCACTTATAAGTGGCAGCTAAACAATGGGTTTTCATGGACATAAACATAGGAATACTAGACACTGAGGACTACTAGGAGGCAGGAGGGAAGAGGGCAAGGTTTGAAAAACTACTGGGTACTGGGTGACAGGATCAATTGTATCCCAAACCTCAGCATCACATAATATAACCCAATAACTAACCCACATAAATACCCCCTGAAGCTAAAATATAGATTAAAATTATTTAAAATAAATATAATAAAAATTTTAGAAAAAAACTACAACTTACTAAGATATTATAACATATCAGTAAACTATCTTTGCTATAGCTTAAGTTAACGAATATCTCTAGTTAAAAATCACGGTGATTTCATCGAAAGATTCACTCTAGATACCTTGTCTAAGTACTTTCAAATAATACTTTATTGGGATTAATAACATGACAGATCAAAAGAACTTGAATTCATAAATCTAATATTTACCCCAAAATAATTTTTTTAAATGTGGACCATTTCAAATCAAAGCAGAATCCAATTTGTTTATTTTATCTGCTAAACATAAGCAGTAACTTTTATAAATTTTTTTTAAAGTTAAGTGGGGCTATTTTGCCTGTTCACCAAAGTTTAGCTCTTATTTAACACACACAAAAACATACTACACAGATTAGAGGAAAAAAAATCCGGTAGTGCTTCAGTGAAATTTATGTATTTACCTAATCATAAAAAATGTACCCTTCTCTATTTGGAAACAGAGAAAAGTATAAGGAAAATAATAAAAGTAACCCATGAGAAACAATATTGAATTTGGGAATATCTTCATGTGATCTATTTTACAATGATTATATGTTTAACGAAATGTATATAGATATTTTTTAATTGAAATATACTATGGCATGTAGAGTATGATATTTTCAATAAAGAAAATATATTTCAGGCAATAGACAAAAAAAGACTTGGTTGTTTTGGAATATAGAGGTCATATAGTGCAACTTGTCCAAACACGTCCCCATTTCCCCTTCTTGAATAAACTGTTGCCTGGCATTCATGGCTCTGCCAGGATTAGTTTGGATTTCAAGTCACCCCAGCAGGATTTCTTCCACCTGCCTTTGCTCACCTTCATCTCATCCTGTCATATCTAACTTCCAGATCAAGCCCACTTCACTTAAGAGGCCCATGGTATTAGAGAGGACATTTTTTTACTATACACTTGGCTTCTTCTATACCTCTGCTTCTACTTCCTTTCTGACTTGAGGTTCCACTGTACTGTATTTTCTTTGTTTTTGTGTTTTTGTTTTTTGTTTTTGTTTGGGATGGAGTCTTGCTCTGTTGTCCAGGCTGGAATGCAGTGGCACAATCTCAGCTCGCTACAACCTCTGCCTCCCAGGTTCAAGCAATTCTGCTGCCTCAGCCTCCCAAGTAGCTGGGATTACAGGCATGCACTATCGTACCCGGCTAATTTTTGTATCTTTGGTAGAGACAGGGTTTTGCCATGTTGGCCAGGCTGGTCTCAAACTCCTGACCTCAGGTGATCTGCCCACCTTGGCCTCCCAAAGTGCTGGAGATTACACCGTGCCCAGCCTTTCCTTTTCTTTTCTTTGTTTTTTTTTTTTTTTTTTTTTGAGACAGGGTCTCACTTTGTCCCCTAGGCTGAAGTACAGTGGGCCAATCAAGGCTCACTGAAGCCCCAACCTCCTGGGCTCAGGGGATCCTCCTGCCTCAGCCTCCCAAGTAGATGGGACTACAGGCACTTGCCACTACATTCACCTATTTTTTTTTCTATTTTTTGTAGAGACAGAGTTTCCCAGGCTAGTCTCAAACTCCTGGGCTCAAGCAATCATCCCACCTCAGTCTCCCAAGGTGTTGGGATTACAGGTATGAGCCACTGCACTTGGCCGTAACTGTATTTTTCACAACATCCTATATATCCTTATCAGCAACTGCAGTGGGGAGGGGTAAGGAAAGGAGAGAGTACTTCTTTTCAAGTGGATTCAGCAAAGTCACAGAAACGGCTCCCATTGGACAAGTATGGGTCACCTATCTATCTGTGGATGCATAGCTTTAGTGGACAAGTCTAGGTCATGTGTCCAGGCCTAAGTATATCCAAAATGGATGAAGGAAAAATGGCTGCTACCCAAAAGGAAAATCTGGGTGCTATTTGTAGAAGGGAAAATAGATGCTGGGCCCATAAATACAATTTTGCCTCTAACTCCTAAGCAAATATATATATATTTTTTGAGATGGAGTTTTGCTCTTTTTGCCCAGGCTCAAGTGCAATGGCAAGGTCTCAGCTCACTGCAACCACCTCTGCCTCCCAGGTTCAAGTGATTCTCCTGCCTCTGCCTCCCAGGTTCAAGTGATTCTCCTGCCTCAGACTCCCAAGCAGCTGGGATTACAGGTATGCACCACCACACACAAAAAATACAAAAAATACTAATTTTTGTATTTTTAGTAGAGACAGGGTTTCTCCACGTTGGTCAGGCTGGTCTCAAACTCACAATCTCAGGTGATCCGCCCACCTTGGCCTCCCAAAGTGCTGGGATTATAGGCATGAGCCACCAGGCCCAGCCAATTTTTTTAATCCCAATGTGTAATTAAAATTATATATGATTAAACATATCTCTTTAAACCACATACTTATTTTTAAAAGGTAATATAAATTAATAAGAAAAAGATGAATAACCCACTAGCAAATGAGCAAGGTCTATAAACACGCAGTTTGCAGTGGAAAAAACGTACAAATACCAAATATAGAAAAAGATGTTCAGCCTCACTCATAACAAAATCAAAACAAGAAAGAGAAAATTAAGAACTATGCTCCTCAAAAATGTATATCATATGATGCCATTTTTTAATCTTGAAAATGATTGAAATTAGAGGATACTCAGAACATACAAAGGCATGTCAGCTAAAACGCATAAGTCAGCAAGTCCACTGCCAGAAATTTATCTTCCTAATACACTTACAAAAATTCTCCGAAACATATGTATAGGGATATTCGCTGAAGCATAATTAAATTACAAACAAACTAACCAAAAGTAAAAACAATCCAGTGTCCATCAGTAGCTAAAAGGATAAATAAATTATGAAATGTCTCTGTGATGGAATACTAGGAGGACATTAAAGAGAATTAATTAGATCTATTTTTAGAACAAGCTCCCAGATATGAAAGTGCAGAAAAGCAAATGCAGAATACTATCACTGGTATAATATCTTATATGTGGAAAAGAAAAAAGTAGATGCCTATATGTGGGAATGTGCATCTTTTTGTGGAAAAATCATAACTGATTAATAATATTATTTCCCACTTTCCATATAATACACTTCTCTACTATTTGACATTTCTAATTTCACAAATGTGCTCATTTTTAAAACTATCAACAGAGATTGTTGAGTAGGAAGATTACAAGTCTTTGTTCATTTCTGATTTATAAAAAGACTGATGTGTTATACATTTTAAAGTGTACACTTAAAAGAAGGATAATTTGACCATATATTAACATAAAAGAAAGTTAAGTGTAATTAAAACATAATAATTAGGGACTTACTGTATAATAGGCTATATACTAGGCACGATATATATATATATATACACACACACAAATATATATATTTCATTTACTCCTCAAAATGATACTATGAAATTAGTACTTTTATTATCCTCATTTTACAAATGAAATGAGACTCACAGAAGCTAAGTAACTTGACTAACAGTCCTTAATCTCAAAGATTTCATTACAAAGACACCAAAGGCAATTGCAACAAAGCGAAAAATGACAAATGGGATCTAATTAAACTAAAGAGCTTCTGCACAGCAAAAGAAACTATCATCAGAGTGAACAGACAACTTACAGAATGGGAGAAAAATTTTCCAATTAATCCATTTGACAAAGGTCGAATATCCAGCATCTATAAGGAATTTAAATCTACAAGATAAAAACAACCCCATTAAAAAGTGGGCAAAGGACATGAACAGACACTTGTCAAAAGAAGACATACATGCAGCCAACAAACATTTTAAAAAGCTCAACATCACTGATCATTAGAGAAATGCAAATCAAAACAACAATGAGATACCATCTTAAAACCAGTCAGAATTACTATTATTAAAAAATCAAAAAACAACAGATACTGGTGAGGTTGTGGAGGAACAGGAACACTTTTACACTGGTGGTGGGAGTGTAAATTAGTTCAATCATTGTGGAAGACAGTGTGGTGATTCTGCAAAGATTGAGAGGCAGAAATACCATTTGACCCAGCAATCCCATTATTGGGAATATGCTCAAAGGAATAGAAATCATTCTATTACAAAGCTACATGCACACATCTGTTCACTGCAACACTATTCACAATAGCAAAGACATAGAATCAACCTAAATGCCCATCAATGATAGACTGGAGGGCCAGGCGCCATGGCTCACGCCTGTAATTCCACCACTTTGGGACTCCAAGGCAGGTGGATCACCTGAGATCGAGAGTTTAAGACCAGCCTAGCCAACATGGTGGAAGCTCATCTCTACTAAAGATACAAAAAGTAGCCAGGTGTGGTGGCACACGTCTGTAGTTCCAGCCACTCAGGAAGCTGAGGCAGGAGAATCACTTGAACCTGGGAGGCAGAGGTTGCAGTGAGCCGAGATCATGCCACTGCACTCCAGCCTGGGCGAGAGTGAGACTCCGTCTCAAAAAAAAAAAAAAAGATAGACTGAATAAATAAAATGTGGTACATACACACCATGGAATACTATGCAGCCATAAAAAGGAACAAGATTATGTCCTTTGCAAGGATGTGAATGGAGCTGGAAGCCATTATCCTCAGCAAACTAATGCAGGAAGAGAAAACCAAATATCACATGTTCTCACTTATAAGTAAGAGCTGAATGATGAGAACACATGGACACAACTTGGGGAACAATACATACTGGGGCCCGGCGGAGGATGGGGAGTGGGCGGAGGAGAGCATCAGGAAGAATAGTTAATGGATGCTGGGTTAATACCTAGGCGATGTGATAATCTGTGCAGCTAATCGCCATGGCACACATTTAACTATGGAACAAACCTGCACATCCTGCACATGTATCCCCTAAACTTAAAATAAAAGTTGGAAATTTAAAAAAAGATTAACTGCCTCTGAAGTTCATGCTCTTTCTAGTAGGTGATGAGTAAATAATTATAGTATTTGGAAACTAAAGAAACCAAGATACAGAAACACTGAGTAGTTTGGCTATCACTCACCTCTATGATTTGTTCTCCAATGTTTCAAAGACAGAATAAAATATTTTTTCCTCATGATTCCTAAAAAAATTAAAATAAAAAAATAAATCCAGTCACTCTGATTCTAGAGGTAGCGTACTTCCAAAGTGTAATTCACATTACAAGTGTAAATATTGCAGAAGGAACTGTCTTTCCATGTGATGGTGGCTGTGAGGATGCTGGCTGCAGTGGGGGAGGTGCAGCTGGGGCTGCACACTTCTTGGAACCAATGGGGGCAGGGAACAGGCAGGAGTCCTGCCCCCCTATCGAGTTGGTGAGGCAGGAGCCTCACACTTCTCACACTCCCTGGCACTGCTGCAGCCACCCAACCATGGCTCCAGACCCTAGCATCCCTGAGCTCTCAGGGGCCCTAGAAGCCCCCTGACCCTGCAGGCTTGAAAGTGCATGCTCCCACTCCCTGGCCTCTGCTCACTCCCGACACCCACTCTGGGGTAGAGCAAAGTTATGGCCAAGCCTGGGTGCTGTCATAACCTGGCCGGGTGTGCACGCACTGCTGACACACCAGCCCCCTTCCTACTTGGCCCCCTCCAGACTTGGAGTACCAACAGGAGCGGGAGGGGGGCTGGGGTCTGAGGGTGGCTCAGCATGGGCCTGCGGGCACGTCTTGAAATGGACAACCTGGCCACCGTGGACAGCATGTTAATGGCAGACAGGTTCCTGGGCAGAAGGGGGAAGGTCCCCAGTGAAATCTCTCCTTCAGGCCAGGTATGGGAGCTGGGCTGCCCGTTCTGGGCAAAGTGGGCACCTGGAGTAAGAACTTCACTGATGACAGTTTGGCCAATTGGATGATGCTTTTTCCAGGCCTGCTGTGGCTGCCCATGGACCAATCAGCATACACTTCCTCCATTTTGAGGACATAAAAACCCCAGATTCAGACAGACACTCACTCATCAAGATGACCGAGGTGACCAAGATGACCTTCCTGCAGATAGGAGCTAACCACTTTGGGTCTCCTAAGACATGTTCTGTTGCTCAATAAATCTACTCTCTGCCTTGCTCACCCTCCAGTTGTCCATGTACCTCATTCTTTCTGGACGTGGGACAAGACCTCAGGACCCAAGAATGGCGGGACTGAAAAAGCTGTAACACAAACAAGGCTGACACATGCTCCCTCACCCCCACCGCTCGCCATGTTGCAAGTGAAAAGAAGGAGAGAAGAGCTGCGACCCTTTGGGGAGCCCAGACCCAGGGGCTTCCCGAGCCAGGGTTGTGACACCTTCTTTGGAGCTCTGCATTTCCTGGCGTCTCGAAGCTTTTGGGTGCCACCATGTCCCCCTCGTCCAGACAGGAGTACCCACAGCGGAAGTGGCTTGTAGTACATCTGATCCAGACACAACCTTGCATGGAGCTGATGCCTGTGCCAGTGCCTGGAGCTGCCTGCCCTGCCATAGCAGCCAGCATGGCTGGCTGTGCGCATTGGCCAGACCCCATGCTCACTCGCTCACGCACCCCTTGCCGCTGCACACTTGGCCTACCCTTGGCAGGTGTGTTATCTGAGCCAGGACCATAAGCCAAGCACAGCCTGCCAGGCCAAGGGGGCAGAATGAGCCCAGCAGGCCCAAGCAAAACTCAGGCAAAGGGGCCACTGGCCACACAGGTTTCCAGATGGAAAAGCAAGACCCTAAGGATCCTGTGACACATATGAGGCTAGATTATGGAAGAATATGTGTTATCCTATATATTACTGAGTCTACAAATTAACTCTTAACACTTAAGTTCCCTGCCCTAAACTGATTCAATATAATTGAAGTGATAATAAATCCCTCCTTCCCCAGCATGGAGAAAATTAAATAAGAAAATCAAATATACAACATCCTTTTAAAAATCATGACATTTCTCAAATATAAGGTATCGTCAGTACCTCCCCAGCCTCCCCAGGGACTGAAGACTGATAGAATTAGTCCCATGCCCTTCTAAACCAAGCAAGGGCCTTCCACGACAGAGAACAAGCAGAGTGTTAGCAGCCTTTACCTGGGGATCCCACTGGGCTTTAGCTCTTTATTGAGCTTTGAGCCCAGACAATGAGGTAATAGTCTGATCCTCATTTTAAAGCACATAAAACCCAAGGAGGTTAACTAATTTCCCTAAGGTCACACAGAAGTCACGGGTGAAGTTGAAATTGAAACAGAAGTTTCTTAATTTCCAGCCACTGCAATGCTCCCAAGACAAAGTTCTCATGGAATAAATTACACATTGACACGGGGGCACTTTACAAATTCCATGGAGAAGAGTTCCCAGAAGTAAAATATTTCATTTTAAATCGAAAAATCTCACACTTAAAAAAGACTGATGTCTTCCCGAGCTTGCAAATTTTGCATCTCAGGAGGGAAAGAATCTCTCAGGAAAATCTCCTAAATATTCTACATAATACAGCTCAGCCCTAGCAAAATACCTGAAAGACTGGTAAAAAACGATCAGTACTGTTATCTGCCTACAAATGTGTGAGGATTTGTGTACAAGAAGGTTTGTCCCTGAAAGCATGGATTTGGCCTGTGAATATAAATGACCAATGCCTTTATGTGAAGCTGTAGGAGGAGCCCCAGAGCACTCACTGAATTGAAATGAACCTGAGGATAAAGAGAAGTCGGCTCAAGGTTGGCAGTTCTTCCTAAGGATCACTAACCTCAGATCCTTGAATAATGAGACCACTTTACAAATTATTAAAATGATTGTTTTGATGGAAAATAATGCAAAGGAGGATACCAAATTTAGTGCAAATCCACCTTGAAAAGTCTGTATTACGCAATGATAATGCTGGCTAAAAATTAGACTTCTCCTGGGTAATCTTTTGCAGATATCAAGGTGGCGAAGGGAGGGAGGACACTATTATGCACCTACATGGTGACTCTGTGGGAAGAAAGTAGGCAGGGAGACCCCATCCCCAGCTCCTCCCCAGTCCTAGCCCTCCTTAAAAACCAAAGAGAAAACTATAAGAGCTCCCATCTCTCTGGGGTAAACAGTCCCAGGCTACACTAGCTGGGAACAAGATTTAAGGGCTCTGGGTTGTCCAAATATAATCCAGATGTGGTCAGGCCTCCTGCCCTGCTCTCACCCAGGACCATTTTTGCAGAAAAAAAAACACCAACCTTACTCCAAAAGTATGGAAAGGTCTGTGACTTTTTCCCAAGGTTGTGGAGAAACAGAGGAAGTGATTACCTCACTTAGTTTTTTTTTAAAAAATACTTTCCCCACATTTCCACTTTCCATCCACAAAAGTTGCTCCGACTCTTTCCCTAAAGAATGGCCTCCAGCCAAGCTCTCCTTCACTCCTCTAGGCTCTTTCCCTGGCTTCCTTTCCTGTCTGGACTCTTTCCTTTTGCTTTCCCACCGCCTTGCCTCATAGGACTTTCCCACCTCTCTGTAACCACGGGAATCTGCCCGGGAAAGAGGCAGGTAGGGCCAGAGGCCAAGACAGTCACAGCCAAAGTGATCAGTGGGGACCAGGACCCAGATCAGTGAGAAGCACAGACCCCCATGAACTGGAAGAGTTGAAGAAGAGGTAGGGCTCGCTCTGGTTACCCAACAGGATGGAAGACTACTCACAGAGTTATTACTTATGTCTCCTGATCCCTAGCTTTCTGGAATGGAAATAGTAATGGCATAACGGGGCTGAGAGTGATGGCTTACACCCACAATCCCAGCACTTTGGGAGGCCAAGGCAGGAGGATTGCTTGAACCCAGCCTGGGCAACAAAGGGAGACCCTATCTCTGCAAAAAATTAAAAAATCAGCCGGGCATGGTGTTGCACACCTGTAGTCCTAGCTACTGAGTAAGCTGTGGTAGGAGGATCACTTGGGCACAGGAGGTTGGGGCTACAGTGAGCAGTGATTGTGCTACTGCACTCCAGCCTAGGAGACAGAGCAAGACCCCGTCTCAATAATAGTAACAATAATAATAGTATAATGTATGGAAATTGTAGTAGTGTAAATTAGATGAGTTGATATGAATAAAGTACTTAGCACAGAGCCTAGCACTGAGTGCTCAATTAGTGGCTGCTATAATCATTGTTCTCCTACACCCTGATCCTCCTCCTTCTTCTTTCAAAGTCTAATGTAGTTGAAGAAGGAAAAATGCTTAAAAGCATTAGTTTGCTGCAGTACTTCTCACACCGAGGCTGAGGACTAATTTATCTTTTAATTTTTAATCTGTCCTCATCCTCCTGCACGTCTAGAATGCAGCTCATGCCACATTCAATTCTCCATGTGAACTTGACAATTGAACCGGCCTACACCACAATTAATGAGATGAGTTCACTGATCACATACTTGGATGTCACAGCAATGTCATTTGCCGAAAAAACGTTACTAAATGCTTGTTCTCAATTTCTGTAGATCACTAACCAAAGAGTTCTCAGGCCACACTTTGAGTAGCAGTGGTTAGTGGTGGCTACAGCTCTTGAGCAGAGCTCTATCAGGCTGGGTTACTCTGAGTTCCAGAGATGTTTGAAAATGTGCTTGGCCTCAGAGACAATAAATATACCCCACCTGTTTCTTCAGAAGACCATAGTTATGCTCATCTACCAAACTTCCATGACCCTGTCTCCATCCCAGGCCTTCAGCTACCCAATCTGTAAAGTGGTCAAAGTCCTCTGGGCCTCATGCTCCTTTCAATGCCTCTTCTCTCTATTATTTCTCGCAACACAGCCCGGCACAGAGATCCACTAAAGTAAAGAAAACCCTGCACAAGAAAGCCACTTGACAAATGAATTCATGCTATCATATTAGGGATGTGGTAGGGAAAAGGAGGCAGAGAGGACAAGAAAGGGATTTGAATTGCAAATAGCAGGAAAGGAAGAATAATGGTTAATATAAAGACATAACAGTGACAACATTTCATACTGTAGTGGAGGACATGTTTCATGTTTCATGGGGGGACAGAATTGGGGAAATGACAGCGATACTTCCAGAAGCATCACACCATGTGGGGGTAATCCTTACACAGAACATATATAAATAAAATGTTTAAACTGTATAAACAAAAAGAGTAGAGTAACTTCCCTCATAATGGGTAAGAGTGCTGGGTGTGTGTGTGTGTGTGTGTACATGTGTGTGTGTGGAATTAAAGGTTTTCTTTAACCTATTCTATTTTATTGTTTTCCTTTTTTTTTTCATTTTATAATGAAAAAGCACTGTCTCAAAACATACAGGAAAGTATTCTCTACACCTGACCTTAATCTACCCACATGTGTAGACCTGTGTTGACATGGAAGTCTAGCTCTTGAAAGTCTTTAAGACATTATTTTATCACAGAGGGATTCTGTTCTCTTCCTTCAGGAGGTTGCTAGTGAGTTATAGACCACAGGGTCTGGGCGCTGGGGGGTCCTACAAGGAGAACCCCCCTTCATGATGCTATGGAGACCCCTGTAGTGGAGCCAGGGCCAGGCTGCTATTGACTCCCCTCAGAGACAGCTTGCACTGACAGTTGGGGTTTATAACTGTAGGTCCATTTAACCTGCCAAGAGAGAGACTTGGAGGGAGCATTCATTTGGGATTCATTTTGGGGTGGCCTTTTAAGTATCTGCCCTGGCAAAGAGAGGTTCTGCTGGAGTCTTTGTGTTTGTTTTCTTTTTAATGGTACCCCTCTCTCTTCCAAAACTCACTTCTCTCCTCTATGAATACAGTATCCTCAAATAAAAGACAAATTTCAGGTACACATAACTGACTTGCTATTTACAGAACATTTGCAATGTAAATATGATGAGCTCAAGAGGATTCTTGCGTAAAGTGCTAACAAATATTTGTTCTGCTGAGGAGTGGCCAGGCCCTCCCAGCCTGGGATGGTTTCAGCTGGCCAAGAACAGGCCCTGTGAGGGCCCTGGGCCTCTAGCCCTGTCCCCCACCCCACAACCTTGGCAGCTGCCACAGCTGACCTCCTAACTCTGAAATTAAAAAACAATCACAAATGGATGTTCAAACAGCCCCATTGCTTTGGCTTATCTCAGAGTCTGTTTCTAAAACAGAACTCAGGAATAAAATTGTGCTTTTCTTCATGTGCTGGCAGGGTCAGAAAGACCTCTACTAGAAGCTGTCCTATGGTAGTGGTGACCAGTGTCTGTTAAGCCCTCCAGGCCCTTTCTCCTGAGCCTGGGGAGCTGAAGGCATCCTGAAGTAAAAGTGTCACTAAAAGCTACAATAAAAGGAATAATAGAGGTAACTTTCTGAATGACACCAGTCTGGGCACAGTCCAATGTCTGCAGAGAGAAAGAGAGAGAGGAACAAGAAAAGGAGAAGGAAGGCCGGGTGCGATGGCTCACTCCTGTAATCCCAGCAGTTTGGGAGGCCAAGGTGACAGATCACTTGAGGTCAGGAGTTCAAGACCAGCTTGGCTAACATGGTGAAACCCCGTCTCTACAAAAAATTCAAAAATTAGCTGGGCGTGGTGGTGGGTGCCTGTAATCCCAGCTACTTGGGAGGCTGAGGGAGCAGAATCACTTGATCCCCAGAGGTGGAGGTTGCAGTGAGCTGAGATCACACCACTGCACCCCAGCCTGGGGAACAGAGTGAGACTCCATCTCAAAAGAAAAAAAAAAGAATAGAAAAAGAAAAGGAGAAGGAAAGAGAAAAGGGAAGAGCTTCTCCACAACCATTGGATGGCCTCCCATTGCTCTGAAGACAAAGACAAAACTCAAGGCTGTCCTCCAAGCCCTGTGTGATCTGGTCTTGTCACCCGCCCATGGCTCTGTTCTGCCCCCTCTTCCCTATCTCTATATTACCCAGCCAGACTCACCATGCTCTACCCAGAGCCGGGCCTTTGCTGCTGCTTCTTCCTGGACCTCATTTTCCTTCTCCTCTTTGCCTAGATAATGCCATGTCATCCTTCAGATCTCAGCTCAAGAGTCACTTCCTCAGAAAGCCTTGCCTGATTTCACCATCTAATTCAAATGCTCCTAGCATCAGTTCTCAGGAGATCTGGTACCTCTTCTGGCTACATTTGTCATTGTTAACAATTTTACAACTGTGTAAAATTCGACTGTCTCTCTTCCCCCACCAAGTTGTAAGCCCCTGAGGGCAAGAGATGGAAATATTGTTGCTCACCACTGTGCCTTCAACAGTGTCTGGGGCATACTAGGGTTTAAAAAGTATTGAATAAATGAATGAATGAATGAAGTTAGGACTCAACTCAGCTGGTCTCTGCCCATTTCCAAAGCATGTTTTCTTAACTATTATGCTGGAATGCGAAAGGCTGCTAGCAGGGAAGAATGAGCAAGGGAGTATGTTGGGAGGCCATAGAGCCTTGCAGGCACTGCTACTTACTAGCTGTGTGAACTTCTCAAAGCTTCATCTGATAATGAGGATAACACCTATTTATAGAATTGCTATAAGGATTATATAAGATAATCCATAGAAGTACTTAGCCTGGCACATAGTGAGCACACAATAAAAAGTAACTAAAACTAATCTTGCAGGATCTCCTCTTGACCTGATACCTCCCAAATAAACCACCCCCTTATCTGAGAGATTGTCCCTGTCTCTGTCTCTCTCTCTCCCTCTCTGAGACTCATCCCCTCCGAAGCTACTGGAGTATATTTGCAAATACCCTGCTTGTGACCCTGTCATAGCCCCCATCCCCCACCATCAAACCTCACCACCCAACACACACACACATACACACACACAGATATACTTTTTGGCAGTGTAGTCCTGATAAATTCCAGGTTCCTTTGGTATTTAGCTGTTCACTGCTTTAATATAAATCTGAAAGATTTAATATTAAGATTTAATTTATATTAAGACAGAAATTTCTAGATTTAGAAATCTAAAGCATACTAAATCTTCATTTAACTTTGAGGTGTTTTAAATTTTTATCTGCAAATATCTAGTATTTTAAAGTTTTGCCATCCTCACAGTTAAGAAAAAAGGCAAACTAACAAGGAACAATAGAGAAAGCATCAACAAGAAAAACAGCTTATTTAGCAATGGTGCAGAAATATGCTGCCTGAGGCTCCTACTTGCATGAAAATACATTAAAAAGAGATGTCAGAAAATCTTTACAACTACCAGGTGAAAATGTATAAAAAGTCCTGGATTTTTTTCCAAATTTGTAGATCTTCAGAATTTTTTTTTACTTAAATGTGAAGGAGACATCCCAGCCCATACAAGTTTTTAGAGCATTCTGGCAAGTCGCTTGTCAATTCCAGGAACAATTTGTAAATATTCCATATCAATTTTCTTAATTTAAATAGCTAGTGGCAGCAGCAAACTTCAGATTAAAGCCCATGGATTTTCCTATTTGCTGCTCTAAGAGCCCGTAAACATATGTATCTTTGGAAAACTATCATGTGTTTTCAACTTCCTGAAGAATTCTTGTAAAATATAACTGAACCACATTACCCTTTGTCCTGAGCTTTTATTCCACTAATGGACAAATTGGGAGGAGGCTGAGAACAAATGTGCTATTAATTACCCAGACGGCTTTTTAATAGAAACTTGGATTATTCTTTAGCTACTAAACATTGTCCAGAAATTTCTTAATAATGCTTGTGTGCAGGCATTCCTTCCTGGAGAATAAAGATCTCATTGACCGGCAGGCTCAGTTATGTCAGGTTAGTTTAGGAGACGGTAGACAAAGAGTGGGTATTGTATAGACCAGAGAGAATGACTTGCCATATCTGAGCTGCCCAGTCTCCCCAGCAATGACAGATTTTCTAATTCACTGCAGATTCTCACAAAACTGGGTGGTCAGCTTTGGAGAGAACCAACAGTGGGTCCATTGATTCTGGGTGGGAGCAACATAATTCTGAATTAACCTGAATTGATTCAATACAACAGCAAGTCTTGGTATAGGATTAAAATTAGGATTAATACATTAAATGTTAGGTCAGAATGTCAAATCCCAGCACTGAAAGACCTACATGAAATAAGTCAAAGCTAATGCAGGCAGGTAGGATAGCCAGAAGATAATTTGTACTTTTAGACTCTAGAAATACATCACTCAGAATTCACTGGCACGAATGATGCCTTTTGTGATCCGATGCTTCGTGTTACGGTTTTTGCTGCTTAGGTCATAAAACAGTCATTTTGAAACTGTGCCTCTTTTCTTACATTTATCTTATATATGGGGCAGGGTGGGGGTGGGCAGGAGCTTTCATCTGACACACTAATGGCTGAGAGACAGCCTGGCTCATTATTTGTTCCTACTTTTGTAAAATTATCTTGCCAGGGGCAAAATCGGCTGCTTCAAGCTTTCCAAGTAGACAGCAATTAACTTTCACCATGCTCTTTAGCAGACACATGCTCCTACTAAATCATAAAGGATGCAAACTACCATTTTGAATATGTTTTCCCAACTACCAGATGAATGGATTTATATTTAGGAAAATAAGAAGAGAATCAAATACCTTACAGTTTCCTGGAGTGATTATTTTCACATAAAAATTTTAAACCCTCTTGATTTTCAAATCGTATTTTAAAAATCCAAATGGCTATGTCTACAAGAAAGAATATGATCATTTGTTGCAAATAGTCCTGGTATAACCAAGCAAAATAGTTCACAAGTAAGCCTAGGTAAAAAGCAAAGTATTTGGATGTAACACACTGAATGTGACATTTTGTTGGAATGTGTATTTTCTTAGATATTTTAGCATCACTTGGACATTTTCCTCTTACTGCATATGTCGTCTTAAAAGAATGAAGAGATAAAGGATTGAAATGCCTTTTTGCAATTACTTAACACATTCAGGAGTACTTTTTTTCATTGTAAGAAATGATATATTAGTACTTAAATCTTGAGAGTTTATAAAATATCCCTCTCAGTCTTCCTCTTTCTTTTGACCTTTCTCTAGTCTCCTTGTCTGAACTTTCTCTATTCTCCTTGTCACATGGTCACCCTGAAGGCAATCAATCGAAAAGAGAACTTTTAATGTATTTGAAAGGACTGTTCTCAGTATGTTTCCAGATTCTGTAACTTAGTCATATTGTCCTCTAAAATCATCGCTTATTAGCAATCCTTGCTGTAGCAATCCTTATTCATCTAGGCAGGATATATTTTCAGGTCTTCAGATAGACTTAATCATAAACAACTTATGATTTATGATTTGGGTTTGGGCTTTAAACTGCCAGGGGCTTTTTGCCAAGTCTTACTAACTGAAATACAATTTTCATTTCCATTTTCCATTTTGATCCGTTTGTTTTCCCGACGCTGCCTTATGCCTAGATTTCTAGCACCTGCACACTGGCCCCTGGTGGCAGAAATTAGACTTCACAGAGCCTCATGAGCTTCCAATTACACACTTCTTTCGGCTGTAAAGTTCTCTTCTGGACTCACTCCATATTAAAACTCATTGGTCTCATATCCCATTCTCAAGAGTCCTGCTAGGTAATTCAGTCAACTAATTAAAACGAGTTGAGAATGTGAATTTCATCCCTTCCCCAGTGTTGCAATGTTATAAATCAAAAGAGTTTCTCATACCTAACCAGAGAGAGGAGAAATTCTTAAGCAGAAGACATTCATAGGCAAATCATATCACAGAGGTTTTGTACTCAACACACCCTCAAAACTGGGCCTGAACAAGTGACACCTCCTAGAATCGTGTAATAAGAGGAATAGGGGCTTTACAGTCAAGCCTCATTTTAATCCCAGTTTCTCTATTTACTGGTTGTGTGGTCTTAGACAAGCTACTCAACCTTCCTTAGTTTTCAGTTTGCCCATTTGTAAAACTAAGATAATGATACTTTACTCTCAAGGACTGTTGTAGGGTATATGTATGCAGAGTGCCTGGATGATAAGTTCTCAATCAATGTTAGACATTATTATCTCAGTGGAAAGATGGAGGAGGCCTTATAGTTTTTATCGTTTTTCTTGTTTTGAAAATTGTGCTTTCAGGATATGACAAATGTAAATGACATAGGGGGACAAAAGGATGAAAGTATAATATTTGAAGTTAAGATTGACCAAAAAGATGTGGGTTCTCTAGGCACATATCTACAGTGTCTGCTGCATGCACAGTTGGGAAAGAGCTACTTAGAGGATCTCTTAGCCAGGCTGGAACTAGAGCACTAAATATAAAATAGCATGTCCGCTTTTCTTTTCTTTTTTTTTGAGACAGAGTCTCACTCTGTCACCAGGCTGGAGTGCAGTGGCATGATCTCGGCTCACTGCAACCTCCGCCTCCCGGGTTCAAGTGATTCTCCTGCCTCAGCCTCCCAAGTAGCTGGGACTATAGGCGTGCACCACCACGCCCAGCTAATTTTTGTATTTTTAGTAGAGACGGGGTTTCACCATGTTGGCCACGATGGTCTCTATCTCTTGACCTCGTGATCTGTCCACCTCGGCCACCCAAAGTGCTGGGATTACAAGCATGAGCCACCGCGCACGGCCGCATGTCTGTTTTTCAATGGTAGTAAGTCTGTAAGTCAATGGGCTGCTGGCTGCAGCCTCCAAAAGAATAACAGTTAACACCAAATCAGATTTCTAAATAAGCCCAGGAAACAGGCAACTCTGACAAATGGACAAGTGTTCAGGAGATGTTTGTTTACACAGACATCTTCTAACACTGTAAATAAGATAATAAGAATGCATACTCCTTTGCAGCAGTCATAAAAGCTAGAATGGAGTTAGGTAGTGTCTAGACGCCTTTGATCAAAAAAAATAGCGATTAATGGTTGCTGAATTTACTAACACAATTTTCTTCCCTTTTCTCCAATTATTTCTATTTTCAGCCTTCACTTTTAGGATTTAGTTACAGCATCTTGCACTGCTTAGTCAGCAGACATGTGCCATTTGGGGGATGCCATGATCCCCTTTTTCAAAATTAAATTTTGAAGCCAGAAGTGTCAAGTTTCATTTCTCATTTAATGTAATTCTATGAGACTTTACTCAGCAGTATAAATCCACTGATCATCATCTGTTTTCAAGCTTAGGCATAGGGTGACTCATACCCAAGGTCTTGCTATTAATTATTTTCCCAAGTGCCAACCACTATAAACCTTTATCAATTAAGTAACTACGCATAACAAAACATGAAGATATACCTGCTAAGATCTTTAATGAACATATTAGTTTAGTTAGAGAGATTCAATATATTCAAATTAACAATGATAAAGTATTACAGTGTAAATTATACCAAAATATCCCTCTAACACTTTTTAATCATTAAGTGTTTATTAAGAAAATAATCTGTACCCAGTTCCACACTGGGAGGTATTTTCTTTTGTTGCATTTTTTGTCTTACCTAATGTTGCATTCCCTATGGATAAGGATTTAATAACAGATCCTCCATCTTAGGTGGTCATGCAATTGCTATTTTCTGCAGTATTAGAGAACCTCTTTCACTACAAGACAAGTTCAACTGTAGGACTGCCTGAGAACATGAACCCAGAGAGCAATTTAACAGAGTGATTTTTGTGTATATGCTTGTATGCCAGAGAGATGGGATAAAAACGGACGGCCTTGTATGATCTTCTCCATTAAACTGCTTTGCTAATCTCTTTCCTCTTAGGTTGTATAAGTAAATGTTCTGATTGTGTCTTCTCTCCTCAAATCCTCCCTTATTTGCTGCCGCTAACTGGTCACTCCTTTACAGAGAGATGGCTCCTAAGATCTAACTGCTGCTGAGCACAAGAAATTTCCTCATTCAACCCTAGCTCCTATAGGATGTAAGCTGAGACTCATAGGGATCAGAGACCATAAACAAGATAAGATGTATTTGTAGAGATGATCCCTAGCTGCAGTAAACTTTTCCATAAGACCTCACACTCTCACGTACTCCTCTTTCTTGGTAATTTTTCCCCTCATAACTTTATATCAACAACATTCTAAAAAATATTACATTTGGTTTTTTTTGTTTGTTTCGTTTTGTTTTTGACTCACAGAGATTTTCTGTGTTTGGCAAAATCATTTGTTCTCTACAACAACCTGATGGTTCTTTCTTAGGCCAGACACTTATATTTTACACTGTGAACTGAGATATCAATTGCTTATAAAGATGGATTTATTCTCTTTTTAACACTTACATAATAGCTCCCTCCTCAAATAAATATCTGGTTTGGGTGCAGCTCTCTAAGAAGAAAAACAATTTTTTTTTTTGGTGGGGGGAGTAATTTTCTCAATCTCTGAGAAGCACAAGTTTGACATATGCAAAAGAGGAACTGGAACATTTTGTAAAAGACTCATATAAACATTTCGGTATTGTAAACCATTTGACACTTAGAAAATTAAGCATTTTTTATTTCTTCTTTTGAGAAACTACTCAGATATATAAGACTGAATTTTTAAAAACATTCACATGTGCTATTTAATAAGTAATTTAATCGGAATATAACTTTCCAAAAAATATTTTTCCTAGTCTGGGAGAAAAACAAAAATCTGAAGATAGTATTCACTACAGTAACAAAACTACCCAGTTTTAAAAGTGGGCTTTAATTTAGTTTAAAACGCCATTTTTATAGTTCCTGATTTCTAAACGTTTTCATAAGTCTTTATCTAGAAATATGGTACCCAAGTCTCCAAGCTCCCAGCCCAGGATTTTAACAATGAAGCTTTACTTAGAATTTCTTTCCTCAAGATCTTTTAATCATATGGGAAAGAGAAGGAGAAAGCTGATTTTGAGTAAAGAAAGACCTATTACCTTGCATTGTCACTTAAAGGAAAAAAAATCTTTTGGCATTTGGCAATAGTTTTTAAAACTAAAATATGTGAGTTTGGTATTACTTTATATTTAGCCAAATATTTACCTTTTTTAAAAAAAACCTTCAAAAAATATTTGTCCCAGTTTTCCTTTAATTTTTGAGTCAAAATGTATTTCAACGAAAATGAAATCCATATGCTCCTACTTTATTCCTCTTACTTCCTTAACATTTTGTTTTAGAAGATCATTTTGCAGCCAAAAAGCCTTATTAGTCCATTTCCAGATTTTGTCCTCTACTTATTAAATTGTATTTGACCAACAATTGTTAAATCATGGATTTGGAAAACCAAATATTTATTACAATCCTGAACAATTTGATCTTAAAGAAACACTTCAATGAATGAATGATAAGCAGGGAAAAGCAAAAACCATGCAGATAATACTGAACAGGTTTTTCAACTGTATCAGTAAATCATGATTGAAAACTTTATCCTAGTTCCAAGGAAAGCCTTTTCTTCATTCCTTCAGTTATTAATTTGGCTAATAAAAATACAATTTTCATAAATTTTTAGGCTGTATTACAAATTCCCATATGCTCTATGTAAACCATTTTTGAAATGTAAATCTCTTCAGGCTTTGAAACAAGACACACATTTACTAAAAATATGGAAGATTGGCAAAAATGACAGTTACCACTTAGAATAAAGACATAATAGAAAAAGTAGGTAAGACTTATGGGCTGGCCACAAAATGTGATCCTAAAACTCTAGTAACAGCTAACATCTAGTAATTAAGAGCTTATTTTGTGCCGGGCAGTATGCTCTGTGTACCATGTACGTTATCTTATTTAATCCTGGTAACAAGCCTAAAAGGTTGATAATACTTTTAGCCCCAACTGCAGACCTGAAAACTGAATTTTAGAAAGACTGACTAACTTGTCTCAGGTTACATGGTCAATAAGGTAAGCGTGATTTAAACTCCAAGACCATGTATGTCCAATGCTGGCACACATTGGCACTCGTAAGTGAAACTGTGGTGAGGAAGGCCTTTAAAATCATGAAATGGGCTGTGACTGCAACAATCTATCACTTCCCTCTCATGGGATTCTCCCCAATTCACCCAATGCCTTGGACTATTGCTTCCTCCTTTGCCTATGGGCTGTTTTTAGGTTACCAAGGCAGATAAGTAAGAGATTAATGTCAAGTCTACCATAAAACATCATGCTGCCAGGGTAACTCTAATCTGAATCCAAATAATATCCAGGCAGATCATGGAAATGTTCCTAGGGAACTACAAAAGTCAAATATAGTTATCAGCTAAGATCGCCTTTTAACTAGCTGCAAGGTGATGTGTTCCCAGGATACAAGGAATTATCTTATGTCTCTCTTACCTTAGGACAAGACTGCTCCCACTGTTAGAGCAAGAGCTTGCTAATGACAATTTCTTAACTTTCACGGAGACTAGACAAAGTTATAAGTGAAAATATAACTGTTCAACCGTTCAGTACATTCCCAAATAGAAAAAATAACATAAAACCCCTTCCAGTGACAGAAATCATGATTTGAGAGCATCAGGTGTATAGCTTCTTATCTAGGTGGAAGCCCAAGGCTTTGGGAGAGGACACCATTCTTTTCTCAACAGATGTAGATTGTTATTTACAGTCCACAACTAGTATAATCTCATTTCTTCAGGTTGAAAGTGAATACTTTTTATGCACTAAAAGTAGCAAAATTATGGAACAAATATGTGTACTCTAATAAAAGATAGCTCAACAGGTAGACTCTTAGGCTGATTTTGTGGTGTAGATGACAACTTATCAAAGGGAGATTCACACCCCTGAGTCTAGAAAGATGGAAAACATTAACTTTAAGCAATGGTAGCCTTTACAATTACTCTCATAATTTACATAAGAAGAACTTAGAAAGTGTAAGATGATTATTACAGCCACTTCTATATCTAGTTTTAAAACCTAAGACACTCAATTTCCAAAGAAATTCAGTTCCTTCCCCTGGGGTTCCTCAGCAGTATATCACCATTATAAAATTGAATTAGCCACACCTCCCAATCCAGATTTCAGGTCTTTGCTTTCTTAAGGAAATTCATTCCCCTCTTCAGATGTGCTCACTCTGTTGGCTTGCTCTAGAGTGAAACCAAAGTTTTCAAGACCTGCTGGTATTTGACTGTTTTAAGTATAGCTAACTCCAGACCCTGACTTTATCTTTAGGTTTGACTTGAGCAACATTTTGAAATAAGAAAATAATCAAGTTAGCATATATACCTGGTATGCACCTGCAATGGACTATTACTCAGCCGTAAAAAAGAAATGAAGTGTTGATACATGCTACAATGTGTAACCTGAAAAGTATTACACTAAGTGAAAGAACCCAGACACAAAAGGTTACATATTATATAATTCTATTTATATATTTATATAAAATATCCAGAATATGTAAATCCCAAAAGACAGAAAGCAGATCGGTGGTTGCCAAGGGCTAGTAGGAGGGAGAAAAGGGAAGTGATTGCTTGATGGTTATGGAGTTTTCGTTTTGGAACTAGATGGTGGTAGTAGCAGAGCATTGTGAAGGTACTAAATGCCACCGAATTGTTCACCCCAAAATGGTTAATTTTATGTTATGTGGACTTCAATAAAATAATAATTAAAAAGTTTGTATGGCACCTATAGTTTTCATGGCCCAAGGTGCTACAGAAGCAGAGAGAAGGAGAGCCTAACTCAACCAGGGAAAACTCTGGAGAAGACCACATCTAAGCCAAGACCTGAAAGGCAAGTCGAATTTAAGGTAAGTGGGTAAAGGCAGAAGTGGAAAGGGGAAAAGAAAAGGGAAGAGAAATATATTCCAGGAAGAAGTCATGTGTATGATCATTTAATAACATAACACTGACATTTTCAATTATTTCTCTATTCCCATAAAATCAAATCAACAATCATATTTTAGTCATCTACTATTTATGGGGAACCATAATAGATGCTGAGAGAAACAGAGGCAAAAGAGGCACAGTGTTATAAGGAAATAAAACCAGCATTTATTATCTTCTTTGTAATATATACTTTACATATATTATCTCAGTTTATTCTTTCAACAGACCTAAGAGATAAGTATAATTAACCCTGTCTTGCATATGAGAATACATAAGCTCAGAGAAGTTAGAACTTGCCCAATATTGCACAGCTTGCAAATGGAAGAGACAAGATTCAAACCCATGTGTCTGACTTCAGAGGCCCAGTTCTTGCCACCAAAGTGGGCTGCTGATCATGAAGTATATAATTATATCTGATTGATGGTAAATAACTATTTAAGACATCCGTAGTAGAGAGATCATGAAGCAGAGCATGATGCTCCCTGTTGGTGGCAACATACATGGAAAGAACTGGGACCAGACCTGGAGAGAGAAAGAAGTCTCAGATTCCAGATCCCAGTGACAGAAGTAGGGGTAAGAAGGAAAAGACTTAGAAATTACTACTTCCGAAACTCTTGTCCAGTCTCCGTTACACAGAACCTAGGGTGCCTCCTTCCTGCACCATGTACTTACCCACCTAGAGCACTCTACGTATTCAGCGTTTGTTTTATTTTTATGTATTATTTTTATTCATATTCTAGATCCATACTAGCTTTGGGTAAATTACACAAAGTTGTGTAACTCTCTGTGCTTCAGTTTGTACATCTGAAAAAATGGAATAATAATAATTGTGGATTAAACAAATTAACATATACAAATGAAAAGTGTCTAGAATACAGCAAGTGCCCAAAAAAATGTTTTTGATCTTAATTTTGTTGTTGCATGGTATTTCCCTTGCCAGGAATTCTCAGCTTTTTAAAACATATAGACCATGTCTTTTTTTCTTTTTTAATTTCCAGCCTTTAGCACAAAGCCTGGAACAGAGTTGATAAATAGAAAGTTTTGAGTCAAGGTGATGGTAAACCTAGTATTGTATTGATTACAATTCTCAGGACTGAGACGATGGCATCCCCTTTATTTGTAAACCCTTTGACAACTATAAAATAGAGATTGTCAGTCCTCAAATATTTATTAAATACCTACTTTCTGGCAGGCCCAGCATTGAAGATACAGGATTTTCTGAATTGCAAAGACTAGAATTCAATCCAAATGGTTGATTCAGGTTAGGTGGGGAAATAAATATGAATGTATACACTTAAACAGCCTCAAGAGAAATACCTGCGCAGTGTCAAAGTTTTGACTATTATTACAAAGAAAACATTGCTACTCATGTACAAAACAAACTATGATCCATTAATTCAACACAGAGGCTCCTTTTGGCTCCATAAAAGCTGGCACCCAAACAAGTTTTGTAGTCACACTGCCGAAAAATACCTGACCGATACATTTTAACGTTCTTGTTGTCTTTCGGACATATTTCAGTAATTGCCTGTCTGCAGGTACAAGATGCTTACAGGAAGTGATTAATCTTTCATGAGACTATTCTATTCTTCCTTAATTCAGTACAATAAAAGCTTGAAGGAGCAGGCACCCTCATGTCAGTGCATGCTTCAAGGACCAGCAATTTTAATGGGAGATAAGGCTGATCACATGATAGCCGTCAATGATGAAATCTCTTTCTTAAAAGAAAGCAACACAACAGGACAAAACCACCCCCTGAAAAAAAAAAAAAAAAAAGCCCACCTCTAAACCTAAAACCTAACTCTTTTTTTTTCCTGGTAGGAGGCCAGATGGGATCCTCAGACATCATAAAACGCTACAGCTGGAAGCTGAATGGTTGATCTATACCCCTAGCCCCCTACATGGAGATACTAGAGATGAGAAAGGCTCTTGTTTGCTGTATGAAGCAGGTGTGGTTGAACTAAATGGGGAGAAGATGTCCAGCTGGAAGAACCCATCAACCAGCTGCCCAGGGCAGTCTGCTTAGATAAATACCACCTGTTACTAAACAGCCAGAGAAAAATTAGTCATATCCCAGGAACCTGCTGATTCTCTGTCTATTGTGCTGAGGCTTTTGTGTCTTTCAACATCCTAAATCCCATGTGTATCTCAAAGCAATGGTCATATTCCCTGTACTTAATTTGATTCTGGACAATGACAGAGGGTTTTCCAGCATTAGATTAAAGTATTTTCTTGGGGCTGGGAGCACATACATGAGAGAAGAATAAGAATAAACAACACACAGAACAAGAGGACAATGATCCTAAATGGCATCTTTTAACATGACAGTCTCAGTGCCCTGAAGAGGCTGGCCACCTTGAAAGATGATGCACAGCACCATCTTCTACACCCTATTCCATCTTTCTCACTGTTCCCAAGCAGGACCAACCTCTTATTGAACACTGAGTATGACTACTAAATACACAGATGACAACCACACCTGCATACACACACACACGGACACACACTCACTCTTTTGCTTATGCCATTCCCATACCTGGGAATGTCCTCTCCTGAATTTTCCAAATCCCACTCTTCAAAACCCAAATCAAATCCTGCTTCTCCTGGAGACATCACTAAAATTTTTGGCACAAAATAATTTTCTCTAAACTGATAACAGCACTGAAAATCCACAATGTACATTTTGCCACTTTAACCTGTTGCTTTCTACTCTTGTCCCAAGTAAGTCTCATGTCCCCAACAAGACTCCTTGAAGATAGAACCCATCCCTCTGTGGCCTAACCCATCATCCAAACAAGGTTATGTCAATTCAGTAAATATGTTCTAAACTGAAAGGATGCTAACTTCAAAAATTATTATAGGATAATGGGAAAATAGAATGGTAGATCGAAATAGAGATCCCACTGGAAAGGCCTGTAATGATTTTTTCTTCAAGTTTGCTAGAGGTCAGCCCTGGACATGTAGTCAGAAAGATTGAGACTGAATTCTGGTTTTCCTACTTATTAACTTTATGGTATTCATTATTTCATTTTTAACAGTATCTGTTTTTTCATTTGTAAAATGGAGCCAATAATTAGAAAGTCAGGGGACCACTGGAAATCTCCAATGAGGCAGTTTATAACTATAGTGTTCGTGTGCATTACCAAAATTAAGCGTTAATCCTTAATTCTTTAGTCAATTGCACAATTCCCTCAACATCACACGAATCAAAATTTGTTTGATTAGAACAAAATGACATCCTAGACTGAATTTTTAGGCTTCACAAACTTGGCTATCAGAATCATTGGGGGACCTTGTTAAACTACACATTGCTAGATCCTAATTTTGGAGATGCTGATTTAGTTGGTCTGGGTGGGCCCACATGAATCTAACAATTAGCCAGTTACATCACGTTTGTTCACATTTATTTTGCCTAGTATGTGACTAAGGAATAGTTCTTGGGATTGTGGGCTCTTAAAAACATATCTTAAACTCTAGTAAACATATTAATAATGATGTACGGTGCTATCCAACTTAAAAACAGGTTTTATCTCCTAAATATTTTCTATAATTAAACTTCACAGTCACAGTCACACACACACACAAACACACACATATGCAGGAGGTTAATGTGGGGTGTGTGTATGTGTGCATGTGTGTGTGTGTGAATTTCCTGGAGGTATGTGCTGTAATTACCCACCATTCCGGAACCTCTCATATATCAATTTATCTCTGTAATCTGATCATTTGCTGCAGTTAGGGTATGTCCCATTTCTATTCCTCCACAAAGTTCACTCATGTTTGTAAAATAATTACTCCAACTAAGAAATAAGACAGTACATTTTTTAAAAGAAAAAAACAAACATAACATATCAAAGAAAAAGACAAAATCCTAAATGCATGAAACTTACTTTTTAAAGAAGTGGCTTTGGACACTTTTCTACCCTGACATCTGCCTGGTTCAAGCAGCCTTGAAATTAGAATTCAGGCACTTCTAAGAATGTTCTCAATCCAGGGCATTTTGTCCCTCAGTCAGGTAGGAGTCAAGGCAATCAACAGTGGTTTAGACTAAACAGGAAGAGACCCAGCTCAATTAATGGGACAGACACAGGAATAGTCATCCCATTTAGAAACAATGAAAATTTGAAAAGCATTTTGTTGCCAATAGTCACCTAATACACACAGGTAGATAATTACACCGTCCATCCCTTTCAAATGTATCTGGTAAATTCACAAGATTTACAATCACTGTATTGCATCTAAGTTCTCCCACAGAGAGTTCATGAAAATTAACTCAATCTCTTATTTAAAATCATCCCAGACATGATTACGATACAGAGAAAACCAAGCATCCCTCTGCCTAGGCCTTTCCAGTGTACGGAAAGCCACTAACTCTTTCACAGGAGCAGATTGTTTCAACTTAATTGAATGAAGTAAACTTGGGGAAATACCTGACATTGCCAACTTGACCTCTGCTAAGCCTTTTGAACTTCAATCACTGTCCTGCAACACAAAGCCTTCTATTAGGCTTTCAGCTATTTCCCCTGATTACTCAGGTAGCTTATCTTAAGGATTCCGTGGTTTCAGTTATCATCTCTGACCTTATTGTGAGACAAGTATTATTTCCGTGCTGGGTTTTATGACTAAGCCTGCAGAGCTATTTGCTGGTTTGATTGAGTAAAGAGCATCTCATTTCAGTTTCTTATCCACCAAGACCCCACAACTTATTCTAAAGAAGGAAAAGTGGTTTTAATTTATGAGAATACTAGTGAAAAAGCTCAAATAAATTAGCACTGGTTAGAAACTGTCCAAAATCATAATCTTTGGTTTTTTGTATAAATTTCAAAATTAAAAATGTAATTTGGAACATGGGGCAATAAAGATGAAGATTGTCCCCAGTAACAAAGTGCAGATGGTAAAAAACAAAATGGCTTGAATGTCTCTAACAAACAGAATTATTCTTCATCTCACTCCCTTGCAGAAGTAGTTTTGAATAAATTGCCCATCCTGATAAATAAAAGGTGCTTCAAATCTGAGTTAACAGCTAACTTTCTTATTCTTAATTCTAGATTATATGTGCCTTTTAGAAATATACCAGACAAATTTAAAATATGAGAAAACATTTAGAATTCATCCAACTCTTAATTGCAAAGTAAAACAAACATAATTTTCTCTCAGCAGATTGTCAGTGATTAAAAAGACTGCTAACAGCCAGGGCCAGCAAACACGTGGGGGAAATACACTCTCATATACTGTGGGAGGACAAATTACTACAAATTCTGTGGAAAATGATTTATTTGTAATATCTACTGAAATGCAAAATATGCATACCTGGCAAGGCTATCCACTGAAGAATTGTTTACAATATCAAAAACAGGGGAAAATTTAAGCAGAGGTTCAAAGTTCAGTGTTTAATATTAACAGTACAAAGTGTGCATAGTACATTTTAAGTAAAACTCAAAATACAGTCTAGATAAATATATGTAATAATATTCCAATTTAGAGTATCAAATGCGTGTGTGTGTCTGTGTGTGTGTATATATATATACACATATATGCTGAAGAAACAGGAAGGATATATATCAAATAGCTAACCAATAGTTATTAACCTTGAGAGGAGAAAATGTATGTAAGAGATACTCAGCTTCATATTTTATAAAATCCAAACACATATGGAGGGATGAGAGTGATTTTTATATTTTAGTACATTTCAAAACATTTTTAACCTAGAAAAGTACTTTAGAAATCAGAAACCTCTATCTAAGTAAATATTAAAATAAGTAAATATTTATTCTTGTCATCTGCAGATAAAACCTCTATGAAATAAATGAGCTATTTCTTTTTTTTAATTATTATTATTATACTTTAAGCTTTAGGGTACATATGCACAATGTGCAGGTTTGTTACATATGTATCCATGTGCCATGTTGGTGTGCTGCACCCATTAACTCGTCATTTAGCATTAAATATATCTCCTAATGCTATCCCTCCTCCCTCCCCCCACCCCACAACAGTCCCCGGAGTGTGATGTTCCCCTTCCTGTGTCCATGTGTTCTCATTGTTCAGTTCCCACCTATGAGTGAGAACATGTGGTGTTTGGTTTTTTGTCCTTGCGATAGTTTACTGAGAATGATGGTTTCCAGTTTCATCCATGTCCCTACACAGGACGTGAACTCATCATTTTTTATGGCTGCATAGTATTCCATGGTGTATATGTGCCACATTTTCTTAATCCAGTGTATCATTGTTGGACATTTGGGTTGGTTCCAACTCTTTGCTATTGTGAATAGTGCCACAATAAACCTACGTGTGCATGTGTCTTTATAGCAGCATGATTTATAGTCCTTTGGGTATATACCCAGTAATGGGATGGCTGGGTCAAATGGTATTTCTAGTTCTAGATCCCTGAGGAATGGCCACACTGACTTCCACAGTGGTTGAACTAGTTTACAGTCCCACCAACAGTGTAAAAGTGTTCCTATTTCTCCACGTCCTCTCTAGCACCTGTTGTTTCCTGATTTTTTAATGATGGCCATTCTAACTGGTGTGAGATGGTATCTCACTGTGGTTTTGATTTGCATTTCTCTGATGGCCAGTGATGATGAGCATTTTTTCATGTGTTTTTTGGCTGCATAAATGTCTTCTTTTGAGGAGTGTCTGTTCATGTCCTTTGCCCACTTTTTGATGGGGTTGTTTGTTTTTTTCTTGTAAATTTGTTTGAGTTCATTGTAGATTCTGGATATTAGCCCTTTGTCAGATGAGTAGGTTGTGAAAATTTTCTCCCATTTTGTAGGTTGCCTGTTCACTCCGATGGTAGTTTCTTTTGCTGTGCAGAAGTTCTTTAGTTTAATTAGATCCCATTTGTCAATTTTGGCTTTTGTTGCCATTGCTTTTGGTGTTTTAGACATGAAGTCCTTGCCCATGCCTGTGTCCTGAATGGTATTGCCTAGGTTTCCTTCTAGGGTTTTTATGGTTTTAGGTCTAACATGTAAGTCTTTAATCCATCTTGAATTAATTTTTGTATAAGATGTAAGGAAGGGATCCAGTTTCAGCTTTCTACATATGGCTAGCCAGTTTTCCCAGCACCATTTATTAAATAGGGAACCCTTTTCCCATTGCTTGTTTTTGTCAGGTTTGTCAAAAAAAAAAAAAAAAGAAAGAAAGAAATAGAAGTTGCTGAGTCAAGGAAATTGTAGAAAAAGAGGGAAAACACTGAAGAATCCAGGAAAATGACACCTCAAGGGGAAAATGCATCTGTAAGACCAGAATGAGACCAAATGACAACAGTGCCAGCTCAAGTAAGAAGTCCTATGCATCACCTCTGCCTGTCACCCCCAGCCCCATGGACCCCCATGGAATCAAAATAGCAGCTATCAAGATAGGCAGAGAAGAGAAGAAACGCGAGGTAAAGAAAAGAAGAAGGACTACCACCCTCTACCTTACTGCAGGCTTCCATCCTAAAAACCAGCCCAAGAGTAGGGAGTGGAGGATGGGAGAAAATGGAGGTGGGAGAGAAGGAGGTTTAATAGTAAATTAAGTTCAAAGGTTTGAATATTACACAGGACTGGATTTTCTAAAAAAAAAAAAAAAAAAGATAAAGTAATTAAATTCACTTACAACAGTATTTATCAATAGAGATGGCTAAAGCTCGTTATGGAGACTAAATGAGAAGCAGATATATCTTGTAGCAAAACTATAAAACATATGAATTATGGTTGAGAATCCAGAGCTGACTGCAAGCATTTGGATAGTCTTCTTTTTTTTTTTTTTTGAGACGGAGTCTCGCTCTGTCGCCCAGGCTGGAGTGCAGTGGCGTGATCTCGGCTCACTGCAAGCTCCGCCTCCCGGGTTCACGCCATTCTCCTGCCTCAGCCTCCCGAGTAGCTGGGACTACAGGCGCCCGCCACCATGCCCGGCTAATTTTTTGTATTTTTAGTAGAGATGGGGATTCACTGTGTTAGCCAGGATGGTCTCGATCTCCTGACCTCGTGATCCACCTGCCTCGGCCTCCCAAAGTGCTGGGATGGATAGTCTTCTTGAATTGGCTGTTAAGGTGTAGATCCTTGTATCACTGTGCTTCTTTCAAGGTACTCCTACATGTGAGCAGTTTCTATATTCATTTATCTGTTCAAAACGTATTTCCTAAAATGCCTAATATGTTCAAGGTGAGTTAACCACTATGAAGGATAAAAGCTGAATTTTACAAAGTTCCTAATTTCAATAACATACAATTTACTCAAGGGATAAGTACAAAAGTAATTCTTATAAACTGCAAAGTGTATCTGGCATATGGTAAATATTTAATAAACGTTAATAATAAAATTTTTTAAAAAAGAAATAAATGAGCTCTTAATTTTGGGGGAACTACATTTGTTAAAATGAGTTACATCAAGTTGGACTCTGCCTTTGCCATTTCTTGGTGTCCAGTTAGTCTAAAGAAACATGCATAATTCATTTATTTTTGCATGTTTGAAATAGGAATTTGCTGAGGGGATACATGCATTGCTTAGTTCTCTTCCCCTGTGTTATAAGAAGCTTGCATAGTAATTGCAAAGGTTTCCTCAAGAAACTTTATTGTGTTGTTTGGTCCATTGAATGGAAACTTTATCTTCTTTTAAGTGGAATTGTGGAGGATTAAGGGATAGAATACTAAAACAGTTGCAATAAGCTTTCTGTCTATGAGTTGTTTTGCTTTACAAAAATAAAACATCGTATTTATTGTCCCAAATCCTACAGAAATGAATTGTCACATAGCAGGTTTTTGTTCATATTTTCCAAAACTATAAACCTTATTGCTAAGCTGCCCAAATTTCTTATCAAATTAAAAATATGAACATCAGCCCATCAAACAAGTCTCTATAGCCCCATAAGTGTCATAGAGAGATGTTAGTATTGGCAAGAAAAGTACATGAAATCTATTAATTCTGCCAAAATTGCCCGGAATTTCCTGGCATTCCATTTCAACAGAATATCAGTTTAACAGTATGGCTGACCAATGTTCAACCAGGCAAGGGTCTTAAGAGTTAATATTTATTATAATATCCACACAATTAAGACAACATATAACTCTAAAGTAATTTTATGCATACAAAAATACTTGCAAACTAATGTTTATCAATTTTTTTCTTCTCTTTTTCTCCTTCACTTTTTAAATAACACTACTTATGTGGCCTTGAGAAATTTGTTTAACTTTTCTGAGATTTGGTTTCTCATCCACAAGATGGGGGTAATATTATCACAATAAATGTTTACCATGAGAATCAGGTAAGTATGTTGCTTAGAACAGCTCAACAAGTGCTCCATAAATGGTAGTTCCTGATATAACTAATAGATACTGATGGCAGCAATATGCAATTAAGAGGCAGTATTCTACTCTTGTGTGGATGTAGAGCAGTCCCTAGAGAATATAAAAATCAAATCAGAAACTTTCAAAATAACTATTTCTGGGCCCCAACCATCAAAGACTCTAATTCACTCAGTCTGGGATTAGGCATAGAAATCTTCATTTTTCATAAGCACCCCCTAAGTGATTCTGAGGAGAAACAGTGATACAAAAGGAAAAGCAGAGGAATGTAAAGGAAGAAACAGGAAGAGAATATACTCCCTTGTTCCCTGGCAGCCTTCATTCTTTACTACCATTAACTACTTTCTCTAGACTTTGTGACTAAGAAATCTTTTCCTAAATCTAACTTCTATGTACGTTATGCCAGGAAAGACAAAAAAAAAAATTGTTCTTCCCCTTCATCTCCAACTCTGACTACATTCTCTTCCAACTTCAACAAGATATTACTCTATGCCCTAAATGCCCTAAGTGTCCCATTATTCCTTTGGGTTTCCATCACTGTTGGTTCCTTCTAACACTCGTGGTGTAGGATAGGGAAAAGAAAGATGATTCTTAAAGACCAGCACATTTCATTTCTATGTATTGATCCCTAACCTAAAAGCATCCAGAACTTGGAATTCACACCAGCCCCTATGTTCTCTGTTCCATAATAGAGGAGCCCCTAATTTACTCACTTCTCCTTTACAGTATCCTCACTCAAAGCTACCTCTTCTGGTGAACAGTGAGCATAATGAATATCTTGCCCCAGGAAGAAGGTAGACCTGGGTTTTAGAGGGTCTGAAACCTGTCCCATTTGAGGGACACACTTGAAGACAAAGAGTATAAAAATAACTCACTTTCACACACACAAATATGATCAAGTGAACTGAAAGCTAGGGTCCCTTCACAGCCTTAAAAGTTGTTATGAACTGAATTGTGTTCCCCCTAAAATTCATATGTTGAAGTCCTAGCCCCCTACTATGTCTGTATTGGGAGATAGGGCCTTAATGGAGGGAATTAAGGTTAAATGAGATTGTAATCCAATGGGACTGATGTCCTTACAAAAAGAGGACAAGCACTAGGGTTGTGAATGCACAGAGAAAAGGCCATGTGAGGACACAGCAGAAGGTGGCACTCCACAAGCCAAGGAGAAGGGCCTTGGGAGAAACCAGTCCTACTGGCACCTTGAACTTCCAGCTTCTGTTGTTTAAGCAACCCAACCTGTAGTACTTTGTTATAATACTTTATTATGACAGGCCTAGCAAACTAATACAGCAGTGGTCCATGCAATTGAGAGGTCCTGGTGCTGAAATGTCATTAACTTCTCCCTACCTCCTTCTCTTCTGCCAGGCAAGCTGAATTTCACATCACTATTATGGCAACTCCAACTCTGACCTAGACTAGCAGTTATCAAAGTTTGCTGAATATTTGCATCCTTAAAAGTCCAGCTCAAATACTATATTCTATAAATTATTTAATCTCCTGAGATGCAATTAATTTTTCCCTACTCCATATCCTATCTCACATCGGTCAGCATCTCCATTGCTGCCCTTATTTAATTCTGCCTTATATTGTCATCAGTCATTATTCATATTATACTACCACATTCATGTTATTCATATTAATTAATATCTATATTAATTCATAATAACAATATTAATATTTTACTTAATCATTTAAATTTCTCATGGGAAGAGACCATGTCTACTTCCATGCTTAACACAATAATTTGCACATAGGAAGTCCTCAACAAATGTATTGAACTGACTAATATGTGTAAAATGCCTTGAGGTCTTTAGTCAACAGAATCAAGAACATTCGTTACCTCACTACCTACCTGCTTGATATGGTTAGGATGTGTGTCTCCTCCAAACGTCATGTTGAAATGTGATCCCCAATGTTGGAGATGGAGCCTTTGGTAGGAATTGGATCATAGGTCTGGATCTCTCATTAATGGCATAGCACTATTCCCTTAGTAAGGTGTGAGCTCTCGCTCAGTTAGTTCACTCAAGATCTGGTTGTTTAAAGGAGTCTGGGACCTTCCCCTTCTCTCTCTTGCTTCCTCTCACACCACATGATATACCTGCTCCCTCTTTGGCCTCTGCCATGATTGTAAGCTCCCTGAGGCTCTCACCAGACAACAAACAGATGCCAGTGCCATGCTTCTGGTACAGCCTGCAGAAGTGTGAGCCAAAATAAACCTCTTTTCTTTCTAAATTATCCAGCCTCAAGTATTTCTTTATAGTGACACAAGAATGGGCTAATACATGAACTGTAGAATATGTACATAAAATCAAAAAATTTTATAACTGAAAAGGTCTTAAGGACCATTAGTTACTAGCTACTCACTTTATCCATTTGCCAGGTGTTATTCAGTAATTAATAACAGATCCAGAACTAAGAAAGAGGTCGGTCATGATCCTACCACACAACCTGGCTGGTCATACAGACTTGAACAAAAGCTATAGATGGACATATCCAGCCACCTTGGAATCATCTTAGAACACCATGCTGACCTCAGGGTAACCTTCTGATTATGATTCCATAGCTGTTGGAGCTCTTCCTGTGTACAGAATTCACAGATCTCATTAACATGAGCATTGTAGATTACAGTTTTGTTTCTCACTGTAGTTAAATAAATTGGCACTCCAATTTTTTTCTTTTTAGTTAAGCTTGAAACAGATTTCAAACTTCTTGGAAACAGTTCAACTATGTGGATATTTATTTAAACAAGAAAATGAATTTCTCTCAGTCCAAATTCAAATATCATGAAGTCTACTACCGAGAGTAATTAACAATTTGCCCAGCCAAACTTGGAACTAACTGGCTCGGGTCTGGTGACTACCAGATTTAGCTTTTGTGTTTAAACCCCTAACTTCTTCACCAGAAAGGTGAAGAAGGTTCTTTCTGATGGTGATGCTTTTTGGCATATGGACTACAACATTCTAAACCATACCCAACCGTCAACTCCTCCCATGCTGGTCTCTGAATCTAAGTGGCGATGACAGCCATTAGATAGACACTGCTAAAAATGAAGTGCTGACGAGAGAGAGGATTTATATCCCATTACCAATCCCCTGAGCCACGCCATGAACCTTTAACTAGGCATTTTATCATGTTGGTTGCCACTCTCTGAATTTTCCCTAATTTGTCTCTTTTTCAACATGTGGTATCCCAAACTAAAAGCAGTTGAAATATGTTCAGGCAAGACTAGTGCCAAGTGGCTTGAAATAATTTTTTTCTGGTTTAGAACATAATGCTTCCATTAACACAGCCTGATATCACTTTGAAGGGATTTAAAATATCTCTCTTTTTTAAACAAATTTTGCTGTCTTGTTGACTTTAATAGCTTTAAAAATATGCTAAGGCATGGAGTGGCAAACTATGACCCAAATACCAAAGTGGTAAATAACTTTGAGAGAGATGACTAAGTCATCTTTGGTAGCCACTAAGTCCTCTCACTAGCTTCTTCCATCATAGCCCTTCTCATGAGTCTCTCCTTCCTACTCCCCCACAATTCAGCCAGCCAAGTATTAGGAGCCCATCTCAGCTACATATTACCTCATCTTAACCAAAGCATTAAAAGCTAAGCTAAAGTCTTAGTATATATAGGCTTATATTCACTTACTCCACCCCACCTACAACCACCCCACACTAACTCCCAGGTTTCTACATTTTTTAAGTGATTTTTGAGAACAGAAAAAAATTCAAAACCCAAAGCAATGACATTATTCCACCCACTACAAGTTCATATTTTACTTGGGATTGGGTTCTAAAAGCTAGTGTAAAATACGAAAATCAAACCTGGTCAAAATTAGCATTGGAAATCTGAAGAAGGTGCCTGTCACAGGCAGAATTCTAGATGGCCCTCTATTACTGCCAGCCTAGTTATTCAATCAAACACTAATCTAAGTACTTCCGTGAAGGGATTTTGCAGATGCAGTTAAAACCCCAAGTGACTTGGCTTTAAAATATTGAGATTAACTGGGTGGGCCTGACTCAAACAAGTGAGCCCTTTGAAAACAGAGCCTTTTTCTCAGGCTGACAGTAGAAGAGGATGTCATAGAGATCTAAAGTATCAGAGGGACTCAATGACCATTTCTAGCTTGAAGATGGAAGTGGCCATGTGCAAAGACTAGAGACTAGCCTCTAGATGCTGAGAGCAAACCCTGGCCACCAGCCAGTAAAGAAACATAAACCTTAGTCCTACAACCACAAGAAACTAAGTTTTTCCAACAACCCAAATAAGCCTAGATGGAGATTCTTTCCCAGAGTCTCCAGATGAGAGCTCAGCCTGGCCTACATGTTGATTTCTGTCTTGTTAGGCTCTAAGCAGAGAATTCAGGAAAGCCAGTTCAAACTTCTGACTTAGCTAATAAATAGGTATTGCATAAGTTGCAAAATCTGTGGTGATCTGTTATACAGAAAGAGAAAAGCAATACAATGCCACACTGGAAATTTTCTGGATCTATACTCTTCAACACAGTAGCATAAGGTATTTAGTTTAAATTAATTTTAATTAATATAAATTCCTCCATCAGACTTGCCACATTTCAAGTGCTCGACAGCCCCTTGTGTCTGCTAGCTACCATACTGACCACTATAGACTAGAGAACTTTTCCATCACCATGACAAGTTCTATTGTACTGCTCTGGAGGATCCAAAAGAACTGGTTTTCCTGTAGCTTTGGCCCAGATGACTATTTCTCTGGTTGAGCAGCTTATTGTGTTGCATTTATGGATCACGTGGTAAGGGAAATTTGTATTTTTACTACTATGATCACATTCAGCCTTCAAGATGCTCACATCGGGAGAAGCAAAAGGGAACTAAGACTGATAAGAAAAGTCAACTTCTGCCTTCTATTTCCTGCCCACTCCCAAAAGCATAATCGATTTGTGAAATGGTGTGCAGAATCTGATCATTTCCAGCCTGTCTCTCTCAACTCCTATAGTTGGATTTGTTTTAGTTGAATGTGCATATGACGTGACTCCACATACCCTTCCTACACCCTCTTTGCAGAAGGCTAGCAATCCTATGTCTGTGCCAGCTGGGAGATGAGAACAAGCTGGGGACTAGCTTTGGAGTCTGACAAGCTTGGCCAGAGGATAGTCTGGCCATCTAAGACCAAATCCAGGAAAGTATGTCCCTGGCTAATGGTGCAGGGACAATTTAGGAGCCCAGACTAGGGAAGAGCACCCAGGCTTTAAGGTGATAGCAACTATAGATATCAACTAAAGTATAAGGGCTAGGCCATGGAATTCCTTTCCCAAAAGGTGGTAAAATTTTGATCAATGTCACATCAGGCATTTTTGTCATTTGCACATATTTCATTAACCTAAAAAAAATCAGATTATACGCCTTTAAAAAAAAACTTTTCAACAGATATTTTTTATCAAATGGGTTGTGCTTAGTAATGTCCACAAGGCTATGGCAAGACCACAGAGTCAACCAAAATGTCCTCATAAAAACCTGGAAATCAAGGCAGGTGGGTGGTTCACGCCTGTAATCCCAGTGCTTTGGAGGGCTGAGATGGGAGGATCACTTGAGGCCCGGAGTTCAATGTCAGCCTGGGCAACATAGCAAGACCCCATCTCTACAAAAAACATCTTAAAAATTAGCTGGGCATGGTAGTGCATGCCTGTAGTTACAGCTACTCAGGAGGCTGCAGCAGGAGGATTGCTTGAGCCCAGAAGGTCGAGGTTGCAGTGAGCTGCAATTACTCTACTGTACTCCAGCTTGGTTGACACAGCAAGACCCTGTTTCTAAACATACACACACACACCACACACACACACACGAAATTAGATTTTTGTTTAAGCCCTGATAGAAAAGCAAAATATAGAAATTAGATAAAAGGCTCAAACCTAGACTCAACTCATCTCAAAGAGATGTGGGGAAGAACTAGTCTAGGACCCTGGGAAATTAGAGTGGAGAGTGTTTCTTATCTACTACCAGATCTAGCACCTACTCGTCCATGACCTAAACCAGGAAACACAAACATCATCATAGGCAATCAGGATAGAAACAAGCTAACACAGAAACGGTACATGTGTGGACAGCGTTATGTTTTGAATGTTTGTGAACCTCCAGAATTCATGCTGAAACTTAATTTTCATTGTGGTGGTATCAAGAGGCAGGTCCTTTGGGGAAGTGATTAAGTCATGAGGGTTCTGTACTGGTGAGTGGTATTAATGCCCTTATAAAAGAGGCATCAGAGACCTGCCTGGCTTTTCCTTGCCTTCTGCCATGTGAGGTCATAGCCTTCATCCTCTCAAGAGGACACTGCAAAAAGACGCCATCTTGGAAAGAGAAAGCAAACCCTTCCCAGACATGGAATCTGCTAGTGCAGATTGACTCTGGACTTCCCAGCCTCCAGAATCATGAGAAATAAGTTTCTATTATTTATAAATTACCCAGTCTCAGGTGTTTTGTTATGGCAGCACAAATGGACTAAAACAGGTGGAGACAAGAAAGGAGATGCCACCCACTGCCCTGCATTTCTGACTTAGCTGCCTGGCATCCAAAGACAATCCCCACGCAGGAAAATTGATCAATGATACCCTTCCCTCTCCTCTGTTAGCTCCTGTGTCTATCTTAAAGCACTCCTGGCTGCTGTCTGCTTGTCTCCCTAGACTGAGGATTTACACTGTGTCTCATCTTGTTTTTAGCTTACTGTCAAATAATCCCTGCTCAGGATCTTACAACTCCTTTTAGACCAAGTTCCTTGTATGTATGTGCATATATACATACACATTTCATATTTATGTATAAGATACATTTTATGTAAAATACATAAAATGTATCTTATACATAAATACACCTACCTCATAAATACATAAAATGGATTTTATATATTTTATACATATGAAATGTATATGAAACAAAACTATAACTCTAGAAATAATGGTAGAAGCTCTTGGTTTTCATATATATATGAATGTGAAGTCTTGAAAGTTCATATAACTTTCCTAAACCCACACACTTAATGGTAAAACCGAAGTGTCCTGGGTCCCCTGACTCCTAGTCTATAGTCTGGTCATGCTGCTGTCCTAAATTTTGCCAATGCATTTTCAAAGGTGCTGTTTCTCTCTATTTTCAAAAGTTGGTAGGGCAGTTAGTTATCACCATACCAAAGAGGAGAAAATATATCTTCAGAGAGTAAGTTACCTGTGCATATTTTGTCTTTGTGATTACTAAAAATTAAGATTGGTTGAAATAAACAATTCTCCTCCATGTCACACTGTGGGCCCTCTTTGAAGTGAATCAGATCAAATACATATTTTTGCCAGATTGCGTTCTAAAGAAAACTATTATCCTTTTATAGCTTCATAAATATTTTATAAAAGAAGTATTCAGTGGTTGGATGTGTTTGGTAAAACTTGGGTTAATAAAAGGGAAAGGCCAGGCGCGGTGGCTCACGCTTGTAATCCCAGCACTTTGGGAGGCCGAGGCAGGCGGATCACGAGGTCAGGAGATCGAGACCACGGTGAAACCCCGTCTCTACTAAAAATACAAAAAATTAGCCGGGCGTGGTGGCGGGCGCCTGTAGTCCCAGCTACTTGGAGAGGCTGAGGCACGAGAATGGCGTGAACCCGGGAGGTGGAGCTTGCAGTGAGCCGAGATTGTGCCACTGTACTCCAGCCTGGGCGACAGAGCAAGACTTCGTCTGAAAAAAAATAAAATAAAATAAATAAAAGGGATAAAGTTTTTCAATGGAGAACTTCTCAGAGCCTTTAGTATGTAAGTGAATATAGTGAAGGTATAAGAAATTGGTTATGGCCAGGTGCAGTGGCTCACGCCTGTAATCCCAACACTTTGGGAGGCCAAGGCGGGTGGATCACTTGAGGTCAGGAGTTCAAGACCAGCCTGGCCAACATGGTGAAACCCCATCTCTACTAAAACCACAAAAGCCAGGCATGGTGCTGGGTGCCTGTAATCCCAGCTACTCAGGAGGTTGAGGCAGGAGAATCGCTTGAACCCGGGAGGTGGAGGTTGTAGTGAGCCAAGATCGCACCATTGCACTCCAGCCTAGGCAACAAGAGCAAAATTCCATCTCAAAAAAAAAAAAAAAGTTTAAAAAAAAGAAATTGGTTATAATATATGTGGTATATTTTTTCCAGTGTAACAAGTATTATCATCTTGAAGACATTAGTGTTCCACAAAACAGTTTTGGAAACATCAATCATATAACATGTACTTATAATGTATAAGAAAGTGTTCTATAAATCAGTCTGAAATTAGTGCCTCCAGTCATCTCATTCGTCACTTAGTTTACCAGATACCTTTTTGTTATAAATATTTGTTTCTTTCCTCCTTCCTGTGCCCTATCCCAGTTCTTTCCTACATACCCAGTAACAAGTGTGTCTATCTTATCACAAATACCTCTTCTGGATTTCCTTTGCATGGTGCTTTTCCTTCTCCTTTCTCTTAGCTTACCACGTGTTCTTGCAGTTGGCCTTATTTATCCTCCTCTTAACTCTTCGTTTGCTTTAGATGCACATCACATAACCACTACATGCATAAGCCAGGCTTCTATTCTAGTGAAGTTTCTCCTATTATGCCAGCCATATTTTTTTGTAGTGTTTAAAATTTATTATATCAAGAATAAAGATTAATTTCATAAAAGTGTTATACTTGTAAACATTAATAGTCATAAAACCAAGAGCTTCCACTGTTAATTTATAGAGTTATTGTTTGATTTTATCATCTCGAAAATAGAGTATTCTAATTGCCACATGTATAGACATGAAAAAACTGATCCCTCCTAGCCCAAGCACTGCCTTATCTTCTTCAACTTTTTTTTAATCCCTCTATTCATTCTTTATTCAACACATATTTATAGGAGGCTTATATGTGCTATTGAGGGCCCATTTTAGGAATGCCTAGATTAACATGACATAGTGTGTATTCTGGAGGAGTATACAGTCTAGTCGTAGGAAATAAATTTAAGTACATGATTACGTACATCCTCGTACTATAAAAAGTACAGAAACAATCTCACAGTAGAACCTATGAACATTATGAAATTGAGGAAACTTCACAGGAAATGCAACTGAAAGTACAAGAGAGGCACAGGATGATTTTTGAATGTGACAATGTGATACAGCTCATGACTTCAATAAGCAGAGAGCATGATTTTAATAACTATCCCTGAAAATTTACTTGGGCAAAAAAAATTAACATTAAATTTTGATGCTCCTGCCTTGGAGAGCCTATATCCCAGCTCAGTTTCTTTTAATCCTTCAAGTGACTTGTTTTACAGCAGCAGTGAAAAAAAGTAGTCACATACAGTGTGACAGCATCTTATTTGGTGCTATTTGATTAGGTATAAAGGAAGTTTGCAGAAATGTAACTCTTAGCATCGAGATATTTTGTTCTTTTGTCTTTCTTTTTGTCCTGGGTCTTCAAGCAAACTTTTGTAAGTTTAATGAGTTCCCACAGAAGACATCCTTGAGGTTGCCTCAATGGAAGGAAATTTTTCCACAGTCTGAAAACAACCAGTGTATATACATATGTGTAGGAATCTGCCACGTGGAGAAAGGAAAGAAGCAGAATCCAGACAGAGAGGTACAGGAAAATGATGGCTTTGACACGTTTGGGGAATGTTGAGTTCACTCAGGAAGTCTCAGTAGCATGGAGGAAGATGAGGCCAGATGATAGGTTAAGAGTTAGAGGATGAAGGAGTTTATAAACCAATTTTAATATTGACATATTCCCCCTATAGATAATAGAGAAGACAGAAAAGATTAAAACCAGAGGCTCACATGGTCAAATTTGCATTTTAAGAAGTAAATCTTGTGGTATTTTGGAAAAGGGACTGGGCTCAGAACAGCCAGGTGGAAGGAAAACAGGATAAGAAGCTGTTAAAATGGTCTTGAGGAGATAGGGTTGAGGAGAGATGAAAGTCTAAACTAAGAAAATTAGAAGGGAAGACGAAGAAAAAAGGCCAGTTCATGGAACTATTTCTGAGGGAGAGTAAGTGGCATACGGGAGCCGTCTTTTACCATCTTGCAAGAGTTAGTTGTTACATATTCAGAAATTCTGTGAGCTGGTTGTTAAACCATTGATCCTCGGGAATTAGCAATGAAATCAGGCAAGGAAATTAGCAGATGCTGTAAATAAGAGCTTTTTCGTTTTTGAGAGAGCCAGTTCACCAACATTACCACTGGATGGAATTGACACTATTTGGTGACTAGATACAGGAAGCAAACAGGAGATATCAGATTTAGTGGGGCCTGAAGTTTTTTCAATTTGGGGGATCCACCTTAAGATAAAGAATATAGAACTTAGAATTCAAAAATAGGCATAAATAATGGACACTATGAGTATTCCTGGAAGCCAGAAATATAGACATAAGAGCCTGCAAACCACACAAAAATATCCCACTAAACCCAAACTAAATGTGTTCCCAACTCAGCTTCCCCTTAGCCAGACACTAAAAGTGCCCACAACCACTTCAACACCACATCACGTGATGGGAAGTATGTCAGAGGAGAAGTCAGTGTGGAAAGAAACAGCAGGCTTAACCCACCGTGGTTAAAACATCTTACTTTTGCACATTTTACAAAAACATATAACCATGTGAACCCCTTGCTGGGGCAACTCTCAGAACCTGGGAAGGGCCCATGCAAGTACAAGGATCTGAAGTTTGAGCTTCATCAACTTCACGGTGAATTTGCCTCTGAGAATGAGACAGGGATCCAGAGCAACACCAAGGTTCAGGAGACTCGGGGGATGGCTCATTGATTTACTTATTGATACCCCTATCTAATTCCAAAACAGATTCAAGATGGCTGGACGCATGCTGATACCATTATCCAAAGAACAGGCAAGGGCCAAGTGTCACTGTAAGATTAGAGACCTCTCTCCCTGATTCATGGAGGAAACAAGCATTGTTCATATATCTGTGTTAACTGTTGTCAAGAACGAATCTTCACTAACAACCTTGTCAGCCTCAACATCCCAGAACCATTTTCAAAAGCACACTGGTTCTTCCTTCAGTGGGCCTTCATAGAGAGCCTCCTGGTCTTCAGGCTGTGATGCTTCTGCAGGACATCACTGTGAAGAAAAGTGAAATGTGTCTGGCACAAGCCAGAATAATCCATTCCAAACACATGTGTAATGAAGAGGAAACAGGTGCAAACAATTGAACCAGCTGTCAGCAAGCTACAGGGATTGCTTTTGATATCTTAATCGTTAGTTGATCCATGAGCCCCGTCGGCAGTATCACTGTCATAGCTGACTGCACATCTGTAAACCCTTTTGAGTCTTTTCTGATGTCCGTGTGAGTCCATGAAAAGCCTGACATCATGAGAGACTTAAATTGAGCGTGATTGCTGCTGTTTCCGTTTTCTTGCCACAGAACCAGAGTTGACAAATGCCAATAATTGCGAAATTTTTACTACTGGTTGTCATGTGCCACACAAGGCAAGAGCAGAGAGAGATCCCTCTGTCCCTGTGAGCATCCTGTTATTGTTGGTTTGATGGACTGCACATAATTTCTCTGTCAGATAAAGAAGCTATTTGCCCAGTAGGTAGTTGAGGGAGTTTACGTGTTTATCTTGCCCTCTTCATCTCTTCAACAATGCTAATACTCCATAATCGCTGGGAAAAGACTTTAAATGGATGGATGTTTACATCGATAAAATATCTTCATTCTCTTTTCTGTCTAAGGAAAAATGTCACCATCATAATTAGCACAGTAGGTAATTATCCCCCCCAAAGGGGATTGGAAATCAATGGCATTATCTGTAGTGACCCATTATCTAAGATATTTGGGTTGATAACATCCTTTAGAGCTCAACAAACTATGGTACATACACAAAGTGGCGAATGAAAATTTCGAGTGGCCCTTCTAAATGTTTACCCCATCAGCTCTGCCAAAAAGACCAAGTTCTGTGGAATTGCTAGCACTGAGACAAGTTATTGGAATCAAGAAGGGAGAGAAGAGAAACTTGTGTTTTGGTGCTGAGTCCATAGCATGCAGGAGGTAGGATGTGGTTACCCCTCAGAGGTATACAGAGGGTAGAGGAGGTGAATTCCCCAACTCTGCTCTTGTTTCCATGATGTCTTTCCCCATTGCTTCTGAACCCATAGTTTCTCTATACCCACTACCTGCTGCTTCTTCCCCTTCCCTTTCCCCAGTACCTCCCCAAGACCAGTCATTACAAAGTCACATCATTTTCCAGATATCATCACATATATTTAATAAGTAGTATCCACAGTGAAATCTTACTTCAATTCTTCTAGTCCTAAGCTGATATGAAAGTGCCCAATTTCTGGAGATTTGAAAAAAGGGTATCTGGTGTTAAGAAAACAAAATGTGGGGATTTTGCTTTATTTTGAAAGTGGGTATTGCTGCCACCTAAAATGTATAATTAGCAAAAGCAGAGACTTGGCACATCTCTTCTGAAAGCCTGCCAGCCGCTACTTTGTACTTTATTAAGATATAAGATATAAACTTGTCTGGCATAAAATTACACAGCCCATAACATTTTTGACAGGAATTTTTGGTTCTTCCTTTTCAAAAATTTGTGTACAGAATTCAGCTGAAAGTACTTGTGGGAGAAACTTAAATAATAAAACTAAATCTTTTATAAATAAAAGAAATGAGCTGGATATTGACTTATTTTTGCAAAAATTGAAAAAAATGACACGATATTAGGAAGCTAGGCCATTCCACAACTCCGACAGTTTAAACTCAATTCACTTTAATGCTGACTTCATTTTAGTTTGCTACCCAAAGAGCAAACACACAAGAGTATGAATACATACAACAAAAGCAAAGGTAGGGAGTAGATGCAGCTTTCTTAGTCTCCCTTCATCGTGGAGGGTCCCTGAAGGTCAGACATTGCAGAGGCCTCCACAGAAAGGGGCATTCTCCAGGCCAGAGGGCCCCAGTATAGCAGCCTCCTTGCCTTTAACTTGGGTGGCTGGAAAGGAGCCATCTCAGCACTCGAGGAATTGTTCTTTTTGTGCTCCTATTACACCCTTCCATTTTCATATGCATCATTAGGCCTACAGATTTCTGGCTATAGTCCACCACAATTAGGACTTGCATTTATTAGGTATGGAACTTTTCTTTTGTTGATTGAGTATATGGAATGAGGAACTGGTATGGAATGAAATCCTGGTGTGTGGCTCACAGCAACCTACAATCTGGTTGCCCACAAGAGAACTCTGTGAGGTGATACGGCTCACTGGTTTATCTCATACCATGGTTTCCGGGTTTGTCTATTCATCGGTGTTATTGAAACAATGATTCTTGCTTAATATTCATATTTCTAAATATGCTTTAATTTAAAAAAGAAAAAGGATCTCCTCATAAAAAATGGATTACTTGTCATAGAAACCTAAGTGACTTTTCATTTTCAACAACAAAATTAATACATACAAAATATAAAGAGGTTGCTTTTTAACAGCTAACAGAAAAGAAAAGGAAAAAAATAAAAAATATATATAAAGAGGGGCTGGGTCAGTTTTTACAGGCATGGAACATAGAAAAGGATATGGCCATGTATGGTCTTTTAAGCTCTGCTTAAAATCAGATGGCTCATTATCAAAGCATTTCTTATGATGTATATAATGCCAGATATGTAGACATGTGTATCCCACAAAAAGGGCTTTAAAAATTCAACTAATGGTTTTTTTCAGGTTACTTTTTATGATCAAAAAAATATTTTTTTCAATTATTATTTCTTTTAAAAATTTGTTTATTTAACAAAATCATAATAAAAGTTAAAATAGGAACATAGTTTATTGTAAATATGCTTTGTAAGGAGGGGTTTTATATTTTCATTCTTCAGTAAATCTCATACTTCACAATATTATTGACTAAATTTTGTTTATCATTAACGTAATGTCTGGCTTTCACAGTGAGATTCCACTCTTAGATGCTGTGAAGGACATAATTTCATTGATTTAAAAACATGTATTCCTAAAAATATATAGGACAGACAAAGTTGCATTATTATTAAAGCAGCATATTTTTCAAAGGTTTATTAAGGTGTAGATAATCTTATATTGATTCTCTTTAAAACAGCTACAGCAGCCATAAAATATAAGCATTGTCTCATAGGCATGCACTGCTGCTGATACCAGCAGAGATTTTATAAGTAACTACGTTAAGACTGTCCAAAAAAGGAAACGATGCCCATGATACAGACAATGAACAGAGTTTATAAGTCTCCAAGACCTCTCAAATAAAACTTAACACCTGTGTACAATTTTACCAACTCTAACAGCCCTGTGCAAAAAACTATGAAGGAAGAAAAGTTTGTTTGAAATGATCTCAATATTTCCAAATGTTCATGTTCCTCTTGATCTGATGCCCCTTTCCTGCGTGCTGGGTGCTGCTGTAGTTGCCATGCATCCTGTGGCCACACTGCATACAGACAGCTCCTGACCCTCATGGAGCAGGCAGGTGGCCCAGGGAGGAAGACAGCCAATCATCAAAGAATCATAAAAGTAAATGTATACTCTGAGGTCACTGTGATAGGGCAGGGAAATAAGGAAAGAAAAGACTTCTAGAGAAATTGAAGGGAAAGATGAGGAGGGGTTAACTAGGGCATATGCAAGTCACCCTTCCCAGTTGTTGAAGCACTATACTGGAGTACCCCAGAGCAATAGCCTACTGGATATCTCACCCAAGCCTGACATTCAATATTATCTATTCTTCCTGTCTTCTCTCATTTCCCCTATTCAAACCATTCATTGCTACAATATTTTTGCCCTTGGCAAGCAAAAAGAACTGTTACTAGGAGAGCAAACCAAAAACTCTCACCCTAAGATAGATAATAGGGAGAGAAACTATCATTTACTGAGCATCTCTGAGATTCTGGGAACCCTGATGCATGTTTTCACATGTCAGCTCACTTCATCTTCCCCCTGAAAAAAGTATTCTATGATATATATTATTTCCTTTTCACCAGATAAAGAAACTGAGGCTCAGAGAAGTGAAGTAACTTTCCCAAAGACAGACTATGAATTGCAGAGTTAAAATGTAAATGTCTGACTCCAGCCCCAGTCCTTGTCACTGTACCAATCGTGCTACCACTGTAAAGATCCCATGATCGGCCGGGCGCGGTGGCTCACGCCTGTAATCCCAGCACCTTGGGAGGCCGAGGTGGACGCATCATGAGGTCAGGAGATTGAGACCACCCTGGCTAACACAGCAAAACCCCGTCTCTACTAGAAATACAAAAAATTAGCCGGACGTGGTGGCGGGCGCCTGTAGTCACAGCTACTCGGGAGGCTGAGGCAGGAGAATGGCATGAACCTGGGAGGTGGAGCTTGCAGTGAGCCGAGGTTGTGCCACTGCACTCCAGCCTGGGCGACAGAGCAAGACTTCATCTCAAAAAAAAAACAAAAACAAAAACTAAAAAAGATCCCATGATCTATTTGGATGCTAGCTCTTCAAAAACCTCTAGTTTTTTTGTTTTTGTTTTTATTTTTGTTTTCTGAGACAGAGTCTTGCTCTGTCACCCCAGGCTGAAGTGCAGTGGCATGATCTCAGCTCAGTGCACTCTCTGCCTCCTAGGAAACCTTTAGTTTTATTATAGCCAAATGACCACATCTGAGACTAATATTGTTACCTTTACAGGAGCTCTGGAAGACCTATTGGCTCAACCTGAAGGCCAACTGAGTTCACACCCCAGTTGCACTATCTTATACTTTAGTCCAGAAACTAGATTTTTACCTAGGCCTTAATCCTGGACTTGATTCCTGAAATCCACTTCCTTTGTATCTGAGGGCTTTGTTTCCTTCAAGTCCTTCCAAAAACGGAAGCTCTCCTTCTGAAGTAAAGTCTCCGCCCATGTTCCCATCCTCTCCAGATCTCCCTGACAGAATCTACCTTCTACCTGCACCCATCTTTGTTGGGTTCCTTCTACGCTGGCCTCCCCTAATCTCTGGATACTTTGTCTTCTGTCTTCAAACCCCTGATCATCCTTTGTGTAACCAGCATAGCTGCTTGGTGAGGACAAACCACGACTAAATCCACAAGAAAAAATACCCAAAGATAAAATGTGAAGGAATTTAGCAGCCATGTAAAACTTTTGAAGCAGAAGAACTTTCTCAGAGTCCCTCAACGTTTTCCACACCAATTTCTGCTGATTCTACCCATATTTAAGGCAAGATCACATAACTATTTATACTATCCTTATATTACAACTAATAACCAACACTTAGGAGTACTTATGATCTATGTGGCTTTGTTTTAAGTGTGGGGCACGGATTATCTTGTATAATCCTCATAATAACCCTTCAGGTAGATACCAATATTATTCCCATAGGAAGAAGAGAATGATGAAAGAAGCTTACAGAGACATGTAACTTGCTCAATGTGACACCATTTAACAATCTATAAAAGTGGTATTTGAACCCAGGTAGTCTGGCTTAAAACTCACATGCATAACTGCTACTACACTTTTAAAGATTATGACAACTGATGTTTTTAAGATGCCAACATTTGGAGAAAGCTGAATAGATTCAGTCCTGCCATTTGTTCATTGTTTGAATAAATATTAATAAAGCCAGAAACTATAGATCTTCCTCCACCTATGATGGGGTTACATCCTGATAAACTCATCATTAAGCCAAAAATATCAAAAGTGAAAATGCATTTAATACCCCAATAAACCCATCATAGAGTCAAAAAAAAGGATAAACTGAACCATCATGAGTTGGGAACCATTAATATGCTCTTTTAGGAGCAGGACATAGATGTGAACAAAACAGATAAGGGACCTGACTACTGTGGCTTATATTCCACCAGAGTGAGATAGATAATAAGCAAATAACAAATAAGATAATTTCAAATAAGAAAAAGTGGTACAAGGAAAATGTGATGAAAAGAGGAAAACTATTTTTGGTAGGATGACCAGGGAAAGTCTTTCAGAAAAGGTATTATTTGAACTAAACAATGAAACTGAATCAGCCAAGGATCTGCGAAGTCAATCTAGGCAAAGGAAAGAGGAGGAAAAAGCCCTGAAGCAGGAACAGATTGGATCAAAGAACAGACAGACCTGGAGTAAATGTAAGAATAATAGAAAACAATACCAGAGAAGAGAACCCCAGTCAGTTCATGCAAAGCCTTGCTAGTGAGCAAGATTCATGGACAGTAAAGCAACATATAAAAAGGAACATCTTGTCAAATATGTCAACAGTAAACAATTAGAAAATAAAAATGTTTTAATGATACAATTTACTTTAGCATTAAAAACATAAAGTACCTAGAGATAAATCTCATGAAAGATGTAAAAAAAAAAAAAAAAAAAAAAAAAAAAAGCTTTTTCACAGAAAGATATTGTTAAGGGAAATTAAGGAAGACTTCAATACTCCAATCAATGGAATACATGATATAACCTGTTCATGGATTGGAAGATGCAATATTATAAAAAAAATTATTTATCCACAAATTTGTCTATAGATTAAATACTAAGTCAATTCAAAACCCAACAAGATAGCTTATGAAAATTATTGAACTGATTCTAAAATTTTTATAGAAGTGCCAAGGATCAAGAATAAGAAGCTAATCTTGAAGAAGAAAAACAAAGTTGAAGGACTTATACTATAAGATATCAAGAGTTATTATAAAGCTACAGTAATTAAAATAGGGTAGTTTTATAAAGTCTAGAACACCCAATATTCCCAGGTTATCTCCCATTCAAGTAGTTAAAAAATAGATCAGTGGAACAAAATAGAGAAGACAGAAACAGATCCATATACACATGACCACTTGATTTGTCAAAAATGGCACTGTAGTGCAATGGAGAATGTGCAGGGGCCAAGGAAAAACTTACCCCTTGCCCTCTAAAGGTTTGCTGAAAATCAATGGACAAAGATAAATTAATACAAGAAAAGGCACACAAACTTAATTTTAACATGCACAGCATGGGAAAATTGCAGGAGGATAATTACCCAATAACCCAGTGGAATACAGAAGCTTATATATCCTTCATAGGGTCGCGGGAAATAGGGAATGTAGACAATTCTTTTGAGGAACAGTAAATGATTTTCATGGGAAATGAATGAGTCCAAAGAACAATGGCCTGAGATCAAGTTTCTCTGGGCTCTGGCAGAGGTGGCATCACAGGTTATGGGATAGTAAAGGGGGGAAACCATGTCAAGCAAAAGCTTTTATTCATCTTTTATACAAATGAAAATAGCTCAGGTAATCTCAGAGCTGCCCTCTGAAAGAAGAGATGTTAGCTTGTGGTTGACTTAATCATTCCTAGATCTGGACAAGGGATGGAGTGACTTCGAAAAAGCCTGGCTATTTATTGCACTAATGTAGATTTTTCTCTACAGATGCAAGTCTCCTCCACAAAAGGCGGCTTTTCAGGACTATTTCTGTCTGCAAGTCCTCTGAATAGCCATCTCAAAATATGTCAGAGAAGTATATTTTGGAGTGTAATATTTTAGTTTCCTTTAAATGGATAGTGAATGATACTGGATCAATTAAATATTCCTATGAAAACAAATCTTCATCTCTACTTCATCCTATAGACAAAATCAGTTCTAGATAGAATGTAGATTAATATGAAAAAGCAATAAAAATCAATCTTCTAGAATATGATTGAAACTACCTTTGCAAAAATCATAGCAGTAAGAAAAATCAGACATAAAAAATTATGACAATGAAAGAAATCTGACCTAACTGACCCCATATTGCTTTTAACCTCCAAGCTGCCCTGTTAATTGCTGGACATAGATTCAGCTAACTATAGCAGGAATTTAGTTTATAGTTTAATTTCAAAACTAAGATGATAACAGCCCCTTCCCTAAACAAACCCCCTCCTTACCTGGGGACAAGACTACCTTTGGAAAACTAACAAACTAGCCACCAGATTAGAAATTATGGCCCTGGAGTCATGCGGCCAAAGGTCACAAGATTCCCAGCCTCCCCAATTGCCCCTATGTATAGCATCACTATTGTAAAACCTAAGATTAGTGTTATAAGATATTTTTCAGACTCTGTATTCTAATGGACCTGCTGGTACCACCCAGATTGGTAAACTGGCCCAACTAGTTCTGCAAGCCCACCAAGAAACTGAAGACAGCAAGAACCCACTTCGACCCCATCCCTGACCTAATTAATCACATTCCCCACTCCCTAGCCCCCTGCTCACCAAACTATCCTCGAAAAACCCAACCTTTGAGCCTTCAGGGAGACTGTTTTGAATGATAACTCCAGTTATCCTGCATGGCTAGGCTCATATCAATTAAACTCTTTCTTCACTGCAATATCACAGTCGTAGTGAATTGATTTTGCCTGTGCAGCAGGCAGGAAGAATCCATTTGGTGATTACATAGTTTTAGAAAATCTATCTTCATGGCTTTAGGGTCGAAAAATATTTTTAAACTGGTTATAAAAGCAGTAGCCATAAAGGAAAAAATTTATAAATTGGGCTTAATTGAAATTAAGGACTTCTTTTCATTAAAAGACACCGTTAAGGGAGTAAAAATGCAAGCCAATGAGTGGTAGAAAATCACTGTCATACATATATCCAACAAAAGACGTATGCAGAATGTATACAGAAATCCTACAAATTAATAAGAGAAAAGCAAACAATACAATAGAAAAAATGGGCAAAAGATTTGTACAATGCACTTTATAATTTAGGATATCCAAATGGCCAATAAACCTCATAAATCTAAAAGTAAATAAAAATGAAAGCCACAATAAGATACTACTACTTACCTTCCAGATCTAAAACTAAAAAGACTGGCAATGCTAAATATTGACAAGTACACAAAACAACTGAAATTCACATACATTACTGGTGGAAGTAATATATGTAAATTGGTGCCACTACTTTGGAAAACTGTTAGTGTCTACTAAAATTAAACATATGTATCTGCTATGATGCAGAAATCCCACTTCTATGTGTATACTCAACCAAAATGTTTGGCTAGGCACAGTGGCTTGTGCCTATAATCCCAACACGTTGGGAGGCTGAGGCAGAAGGATCGCTTGAGCTCAGAAAACCAAGGCTACAGTGAGCTATGATCATGCCACTGCACTTGAGTCTTGGCAACAGAGTGAGACTCTATCTTTAAAAACAAAAAATGTATAAATATAATCATCAAAATATATTTTTAAATGTTCATATCATAATAGCCCAAACTGGAAACAGCCCATGTGTCTATCAACAGTATATAAATTATGGTATATTGATACAAGGAATACTATCAGCTGTAAAAATGAATAAACTACTGTTACACACAACATAGATAAATCCCAAGCATAAAACATGGAATATGAGAGGCCAGGCATAAAGGAATATACAATTTAAAAACATACTATAAGATCCCATTTTATATAACTTTCCAAAACAGCCAAAATAAACTAAGGTAGCTACCTTTGGGAAGGAGGGATGCTAGTGACTGGGGAAGGAGAGGCCAACATAGGACTTCTGGAGGGTGAATAATATTCTATGTCTTAATCCGTGTCCTAAGCTCACTTTGTGACAATTCATCCTGCTGTATGTTTACGATTAGCATACCTTTATGTATGTTGAACTCAATACAAATGCATTTAAAATATAGGCTAAAACTATGATGTTTTGTATTTCTAGTTAATAATTTTTCGATTACTGGAAATTGTTTTTCTACTAAGTTTTTCTTTTTGATAAACTCTATGCCATGTTGTCTCTTCTAGAAATACATAGAGGGAGTATTACTATATAAATTTTGTATGTTTGTTGTTATATATCAGAAGTATAATGCTTCACTGGTACCCTTCAGTATTTCTAATAATCCTCAATTGCAGTTTCCACTATGTAGTAACACTTTGTATTTTATTCAAATCGACCTTAATATATACTTTTTGTTTGCTTTTCTAACTCTGTGAGAATAGATTTTCAACATTTAAAAAGCTATTGCATTTCTTGAAGACTAGTGGCTCTCAATTGAAAATGTACACAAAAATCAACTGGGAAACATTTAAAATGTATGCTTCTTATTCTCAGCAGAAATTCCCACTCAACAGGATTTGGGTTAGAAACGGAATTTTCATTTTTCACACATACCTTAACTGGTTGCGATGCAATAGGTCTTCCATTAATCCTTGGAAAACAGCCATGGGCCATTTTGATGATTTTTAATTTCCTGAATTGTTAGTTTTTTTCATGTGCTAGAAAACTTTCCACTAGTCTGCATCATTTGGGGGAAGTGGAGTGAGTAGTCCAGGAAAGGTTAGTATTCTTTGTTACTTGAATTTAATTACTTGATCTTTGCTGTTTAATTACTTTGTCATTTCAGAAGAGGTGGCTTTTTAAGGTATTAAAACTAAATAATTCTTGAAATTCCCCTGGCTTCTGTGACACTACCTACCTCTTCTTCTTGGTTTC